>NW_015112696.1:363622-401863 GCF_001443285.1 Poecilia latipinna | reverse complement strand
AAAAAAAAAACACAAAAAATGTAATTTGGGGGAAAAAATGCCAAAATGTAAAAAAAAAAAAAAAAAAACACAAAAAATGTAATTTGGGGGAAAAAATGCCAAAAAAAAAAAAAAAAAAAAAAACTTTACAGCTGAATAACTTTCTGCTTTTTCTGCATAAATCTCTTTAACCAGGAATTAAATCTTGTAGTGACAAATTTGACCAATTTTCTCAAATGAAAACCTAATTTCTTATTATGCATGATTGTATTTGTGATATCTAGGAGAAATGAAAAACCTATCAATTGGTCATATTTCCCTTAAATGACAAAGTTATCAATTTTTAATCAGCTGCTAAACCAAACCTAAACAAAAGTCACCAACACATCCAAGGCTGATATGGAAAATAAAAATATTATCCAGCCTCTCCAACTTTTAATCTTTCCCATAAAAAAAAAGCAATCCCCCAGGAAAATAACTGTTTTACTTTGTTGTTGCTTCCAGAAGTGACGTCAAGTAATCCAACTGGCTGTAAAAGGTTAAACTCACAGGTCATCCAATACTTGATTGTTTTGAGTGAGGCCAAATTATTCCAGAGATTTATACAGAAAATACATAGATATGTGAAGAAAATGAGCCAACACATGAATCCCAAGCATGAAATTTGAAATATCAATAGAAACATAAGTTTTGTTGGGTGGTTTAGTACACAAAGTGATGTGTTGACGTCTGTCTTCACAAATGTAAAATTGGACTTAAAAAAAAAAAAAAAAAAAAAGCAAACTTGGAAAAGTGACAGAACATGAATGGAAAAATGCCCACGTTTCCATACCTCCTGGACTGAGGAAGAAAACCGAAGAGGAAAGGAGTAAAAACAGCTCACTGACTCATTGTGTTCCCTCGCAGCTGCCAAGGAAAGAGGTAGGAGGGAAGGAATAAATGATCAAAGAAAATGTGTGTTCACCTGTATTCACTGTGCAATTTGTTCACATTTATTCACACAGGCCTTCAAATAATTATCCAACACTAAAATCACAAGAGGTCTTTGGATTTATGTGTACAGGTACTAATAGAGTAACGCACTGAGTTTTATTGTATATATTTTTGCATCAAGAGCATTTCAGGAAAATGCTTAAAAGACAGCTAGGGTACCGAAGGTCAAAAAGATATTACATATAATCTCTAGTGGGGGAAAAAAACACAATCAAATGTGACAAGAAATGCTTTCTCTTCGTTTTGCCTCGTTAGGATCTGTAGTAGTCATCAAAAATGTAGAATGTGTTCTTGCAAACTAAGCCAATGCGTAAAGAAAGAAAAAAAGCCAGATATACTATTTTCATCTGTCCTCACAACCACAACCAGATGCAGATTTTCTTTTTACTTATTGATGAGCTATCTGGACAGACTATTAATGTACTGAGTGGTAACTCATCTGGCTACAGAAAAGAAAGAAAAGTAAATTCTAACAAGTACTTTGTTTTCAGCAATTGTGAAAAAAATGTGAAACTCTGACGTACCTGAAATTAACATCCAGGTGTGTGCCTAGTTTTCTTTTAGATTTTTGTCTCTGCGCCATTATATTTGATATTTATCTTGTCTAAAACATATTTCACCCAGAATGTCGAGGACTTAATTCTTTCGTTTTATATTACACCTCCAAATTAAATTACAGTTAACCGAGTTTTGATTCAGCAAATTTCGCTCGACATCGCAGTTCAGCAGTGATGGCCTGTTGCATCACCATAAGTTGCTCTCTGGTGTCAGAGGGACCTGTAGTACATTTGTCCAACAGTAGAGGACTCTGCTCCAGCCACTTGGCTGTAGGCATAATCAACTTTAGACCTAATGTGAGGAGAAAATGGGAAAGAAAATGGCTGTTTGATTCTGTGGACAAATTACTTTACTTTACTTTTTCACTCAACACTTAGGATGGATATGAAAAAGCAGTTTGACCCAAATGACTATTAGTTGTAGCTCAGTTTTTAACATTGTTTTATTATAGGCTTACGGTGCATAACCTTTCTGAAGCTTTTATTAAATCCGTAAACCACAAATCCACTAAAAGAACAACTTTCAACTTGATATTTATTCTTAAAAAGTTCAGTGTGATTCCAGACGTCATCAAGCAGCACAAACCTGGGAACTATGCTGGATTAAGAGTTCTCTGGGCTCCAAGTCCCTTATTCACCTTCAACTGCTCATGTGCCAGCTAGAACCGTTTGTGTCATTATGGGCTCCATTTTTAACCCAGAGGGCACAATTTAACTCCAAAAATAACATTTTCCTATTTCCAAGTAATGTTCAGCCAATTCAATAATGCTATCCCAACGACATTTTGAGTGTGGGCTACATCACTGTATAATTAGATAGTAATTGTGGTTGGCGCTAAAAATGTGTGATACTTCTAATTTTTTTTTTCTAATAACATCTTTGGATAATTATTGTAAGATTGAAGAATATTTGGCCTAATATGCAGAGAAAATAGTTCATTTTCATTTCAAAAATAAAAAGACCAGCTGTATCAACGGGTTACGTTAGTTTTATTGTCTTAATGCACACCCAAGATTTTGTGTCTTGACTAAAACACAAAACCGACAGAAAAGTAATTTTTAATTAATGTAGTTTGCTATGCTAATGTTAAGGCCTGCAGAATCACAAGAAAGACTCCTGATTAAAAACATACACTGTCACAATCTACAAGATAAGCTAGAAAAGGTCTCTGCAAAAAAGCTGCATGTTTACAAAATGCCGTATGCAATAAAACCAACGGAAAATGATGCTGAAGGAAAAAGCGTGCTAGAAAAATTAAGAAACGATGGGAAAAACAACGGGCTTAGGACAATTGTGAAGCAAAGCCCATTCAAGACTAATGTAGGAATTAAAGTATGAACTGCAGCTACAGTCAGAGCTACAAGGCCACCACACAGACATTTCCAAGAGGTACAAGCCTGAACCGGAGACTACATCTTTTTCTTCTTCACCCGTACCTGGACTGAGGCTTTGTTTAATCGTCTAAAGTAAAAACAGCCATTTAAAGGTAAATTTAAACATTTTATCTACGCACATACAAGCTTTATTGAAATGCTGATTTCAATAAATCAGGTCTTAGTACTTGACCTACTGTACAATACATGGACATAATTTTCTGTACCCTGTATTAAGAATTTGTTTTATTCATTTTTTTTTTTTTTTGCATTTGGATAGTAAGCCAAAGATCCTCAAACACTGTAAAAACTATTCATTTTTAAAATGTAATTATTAAAATTCAGTAAGCATCCAATGATACTGTAGTGTGTTGAGATGCACTTTTGTATTCTTCAGGGCTTTGTTTTGGTCTTTATCTCATGCTTTTAAAGGCCTGTACAGTCAGATTTCAAAATAAAATTTGGTCCACAATATAATGGCCTAAGGAAGAATTTGGCTGTGCAAGAAATTGTGTATCAAAAGTAAATGCAGAAGATGAATGCACGTTTTATCACCAGTAAAAAAAATAGATTACAGCAATAGGTTTCCTCTTGTGTTTTTCTAGAAACACCCTTCAAAGTATGCATACAGGAAGTGCCTGGCAAGTTGACAGTATGTAGAAGCTCATTAGAAGTACAAAAGAAGAAAGCCCTTGAACTGAGCTCTGGGTGTTCTCTGGGCGTTTAAACGTCTTCCAACAGCAGAGCCAGTGTCATAAATTTCTGGTAAATTATAATAAAAAGCTAGATTTAGGTTTTGTTCAGCCATCTCATTTGAATTCCCCGTTAACACAATGTGCTCTGAATAAGCAGAAGTTGGATTTTCTGCTACTCTGGATATTGCAGTAGTGAAATCTTGTAAGGTCAGCCATAACACAGTAAATCACTGAATAAAAATACATCTCACCAGCACAAGATATGTTCGGAAACGGAATACATTAAAGCATTCTGCATGTTGCTATATGTTGCATTAAAGATTTTACCTTGAATTGAAAAAGAAAAAAAAAATTGAAAATGCCACACGAATAAACATTAAACTTCATCAGACAGTGAAATCTGTAAAAAGAACAGTTTGACCCTGAACTTTAAAAAGCATAATTTTGAAAAATGTGTGAACGCTCCTTTGTACACTATTGTTACACTCAAAAATGAGTAGTTTAATTACAGATTATGCCAAGATGGACTAAAAAAAAAAAAAAAAGCAAGTCTCTATTTGCTGATGCCTTTAATTTTGATCATTTAATGTTGAGGCAAAAAGGAGAAATACAACAGGACTTATTTAACTTTAGTGATAAAATCCAACAAAACACTGACAGAGCAAGGCATTTTTTAATCACCAGAGACTGACAGCATCAACTCTGCTGCCAAATCAGCAGTTTGCCAGGTTATCATTTCACAAGAAAACCTTGTCTGGTCTGGTAAAGACTTGTCGGATCCGAGCTTCCAGTTGACCCACTGGGAGGAGGATGCACTTTTAAACATGATACCACTCAGACAGGTCAATGATGGAGCAATAACTGCCAACTAAACTCTATTTGTGTCATATGCGGCTTTTACTTATCTGTCTGCTACTAGTGAGTTCATGGGAGTTTCCATCAATCCATCCAGAGCTCCCTTTGTTATTCCTGCCTAACCTCAGCAGGGTTTTGAGGGGGCTGGTGCCCGTTAAAGCAATCAATAAAGGGCAACACACACACGCAAACACACACACACATGCACAGGACAATCATTTATGCACTCAGCGCTACAATTTATAGACACCATTTCACAAATCAGCTCTATTTTAGAATCGTGGTAGGAAGCAAGTGCATTGGAGAGAGCCACCTATGCATGAGGAGAGCATGCAAGCTTCACGCATTCAAGCTAAGAACCTTCTTGCTGCAGGACAATAGTTCTAACAATTGCACCACCGTGTAGCACATTCACAGAACAAAAATCAGTTAAATAAACATAAGTAGGCCGTGTTGTATTAACTGTGTTTGACATTTTTCAGTTAAAAAGCTGGTGTTATGCACACAATTTTACACTCAAAACAGATTCAGAATTCAGTCTCCAACTTTGTTTGGAAATGGGAGTAAAAAAGTAATCGAAGAAAGGTCATGCTTCCATTTCTGAGGTAAATGTCTGAAATTACAGGTCGATTGTTGGGGAATCTATCAAGCCCTTGGCCGGCACAAATTCACAGTAAAAAGTAATGGAATAAACTGTTCCTCACAAGAAATTAAGAACATCCAACATTGCTTTATGAACAACTACTTTAAATCTCTTAATTTCCTCGGCCCGTCCAGTGTTTTCCTTGGATTTCATAATCTTGTGTCTGATGCCATCACAGAGCAGCTGGATTTATGCAGTGATTAAACCCCACAGTGGCCGACTCTGTTCTAATAGTTAGGTGACTTCTGAAAATAAGTGACCACGCTGCACTTTTTGCAAAGGAGCTGAAGAAATGTTCTTTAAACCACGTTTCATCTTCAGTCTGTCCAAGTCCTGACAACAAGTCACCAAAAATAAGCTACAACCATTTCAGATGTTACAGTAAAAAAAAAAAAAAAAATCTTGTTCAAAGGTTGTAGAAGATTGCTAGTTGTAATGCATTTGTGTTCATTAGACTGCCAGTTTCAGATCTTGACACATAAATCATTGTGGGTTCAGGCATAGATTGGCGGCGTCACCCTGTGACTTTCACAACATGACTGATGTCAATCATGCACCTTTTGTCAAATTCCCAAGTGGCTGTCTTGTGTCTTTCAGGGACGAGTGACTCCTGTCAGATTATTTCACCCTGAACCTCGTTCATACTAGTGCCCGGCTTTTTGATGATCTTTTCAACCAAGACTTACTTCATTACTCATTTTGACTGAGCAGCCACATCAGAAATGTTTTAAGCCTCAATCCTATTTTAGAATTATGAGGACATTAGTTTTTTTTATAATATTATACTTTCAAATCCACTGACAATTATCTAGTGTTGGTCTTATTAAATTAAATCGATGAATTTAAAAAGGTACTACAGCATTTCCAAACCCCATAGGGAGGACACATGAGAGCCGAGTTACGAGTGTCACCCATTTTTCTGGACACTTTTGTCTCCGGGTGATGTTTTCAAAGTTAATTGATTGGACAGAGTTCTTTATACAGCAACGCCATTAAAAGATGAAAATTCTTGTGCATATTTGATTAAACCCCACATGTCTAGTCAGAAACTCCACCTGTATCTCATAACAGCCCATTATGCTCACTGCATTGATCGCATTTTCCGTCTACGCTTTAAATTAAATACAAAATTAACTGCCCTGGAATCAAATGCACATAATGTATTGTTTGATCTCACGCAGCATCAGTGCGCAGTTGCACATCGCAGACGCGCACATGCAAATAGACACACACGGCCGGCTGTGAGGTAGAGAGAGCCCATTAATCATGCCGAGCCAATGAGGAGACAGAGAGCAAAGAAACACATTGAATAGGAAGTAGGTTCCTTCCCCTGGCCTCGTCAGACAATTGGATTTGTGACAATGATTGAGAGTATTTGCCCGTATGCAAGTTGGTGAAAAGTGAACTCCTTTGAGGGACAGCCTCTGATTTATCGGCACTTACCAAGTAAGTAGCTATCTTAAACCTGCATGCCCTTGAAATAATGCAAGTGAAGAGGAAACCAATGAAGAGTCACCTTTTGCACATTTTTCACCACTAAATTGTTTCCAGTCCATATTGTGCTGAGATTTCACAGCAATAGATCGCAAGATGAGCCGCATCACCTGCCACTGCAAGGGAAGGAAGAAATTGTGTATCCATAATTTGCTTACGGTTTGCAGATTTAGGGCCGAATTTGCTCCCAGCTCTACGCTGCATCTGTTTTCCCCTTTTATTTTCCCTCCTCCTCCAAATGGTATCCCTTTCCCTGGCAGTTCTTAGAGCTGTGCAGAGAATGCCCATATTAAATCTTTAGATAAATGAGGCACAAAGAGTACGAAGGACTCATGTAAATTATTGCAATATTTTCATTCGGGTTTGCAAGCACAAAGGTCCTGAACATTCCTACAACCCTATTTCAGTTTTACCCGACGGATAATTGTCAATTCAGCCAGGAGTGTAAAATCCATCAATCCTCCCTCTCACACAAGCTCTAATATTGCTCCTCACTCGTTTGTTTGGCTGAATTGTTTCAGAAATACAGACAGAGGTGATCATTTTTCTGAATTTACTTTGCTTATTGCTGCCAATGTCGTTATTATTTCTACTCACTTAGAGATGAGATTAGAGAGGGAGGGGGGGTGCAACACTGGAAATGAGAAAATATCGGTGCTCCCACTTCAATGTGTGCATGTTTACATAAAATAAGTAACAGCATCAGTAGTGCATCCAGCATATCAATATCCTCGCCATCAGCGATTTCCATCTCCCCCGTCACCACCCCTTTATTGTTTCCTACAAAAGGTAGTGTGTGAATCATCGTGGAGATGTGCAGCTATATTCAGATCGTGTTGATTGCAAGACTAGAAAAGTCTAAAAGTTGTGGTGTCCTTCCATCGCCTCGTCACACAGACAGTGGTGCATTTACACCCACACAAATGTGAACCGTCTGTGTCCTCGAGAAGGGCCGTCTAATTGTCCGTCTAGCCGCCTGACCCTGAAAGGTATAGATAAAGGAAAGGCGGAGTGGAGGGAGGTGGTGGAGTGGGTGAGGAAAAATGAAGTCGGCTTGTCGGTTCTATTGAACCTCAGTTGAAGAGACGCATTGAAATACGTAGAAGTCATTGAGGACTCAATGGCACTCACCGACTAGATTTCCAGCTGCTGATATAGGGGCCACCTGGATAGTTACAGATTATGTGGCAGATCATGACGGAGGAAGGTATGGCACTTTCAACAACTGTGTTAAAGCATTAACGACTCAGAGCTCTCTCTCTCTCTCTTTTTTTTGTGTTTATTTTTCATGAGCTGTTACCCTGAGACTGTCACAGTGAATGCTGAGTGGCAAAACTGAAAATGCAGAAGCTAAGAAAAGGATTCTGTTCAGAAAATACTTGGTCACAAGAAACTTTTCTTGACCAATATTTTCTTTTTAACTTCACGCTGCCTTATAAAAGTAATAACACCAGTAGAACTTTCTAATATTTTGTGATATCTCCTCTACAAACAATTATTTGTCTTCAAAAGTCAATTGAGACTTGCCTATAAACAGACATGTTCTGTGAAGGCCCCCTGTGCAGCCAAGTCGATCAATATTTGCATTATTTGTGGGGATTTTGGCCCACTCCTCCTTGCAGCTCTTCTCCAGATCTTTCAGGCTCTGAACGAGTTTCAGCTTTCCTAAAGTTTTCTTATGGATTCATATCTGGAGACTGGCTCGCTCACACCAGTACTTTGAAATTCTTGAAACAGAGCAACTTCTCAGCTGACCTGGCTGGGTACTCTTGCTGGTTGGTAGGTGGAAATATTCAAAAATCCTACAATGACATTTTTCTGAATTTCTTTAAGATTCTGTCTCACAGTTGAGACGTACAGTCGTTTAAAATTGCAGTCCACCCCTTGCTTTGTAAGTGGGAAGACTTCAAAAATCAGAAAATAAAAATTCATGGGTAACAAATGTTTTCTTACTTTTACCTATCCATTAGTCAATAATGTTCATCAAACATGTTAAATTATTCAAGATTAAAATGGTTCCATTTAATTTGCTCCTCATTCCAGGCCCTAGATAATGGGAAAATAATGACTTTATATTGCAGGGTGTTTAAGCTGCAAACTATGCAAACAAATGATCACTTAAAGAACACAACGGAAAAACTAAACAAGGAAAACATCTCACATCTATGTCTGGTGATATAAAACCAGTGTTTAGTGGGTAGTTTTCATGTTGCTTGAAGGTCATCTCTACGTTGTGCCACTAAATTAATTTTACTTGCAGCCTAAGAGAGAGAGAGAAAGTGTGAGAAAGCTTACTTCCAGTGAAGGATGACATGCTAAAAGATTTGTGAAAAAATGAGAACAAAAATGTTATATTACCTTTTATTCTTTGCTTGACAGTAGTTTCTTCTTTTTTTTTTCTCTTTCTGCTGTGGTTTGTCTTTAATTATACATAGACATTGTTCAAATTTGAATAAGCTTCTGAGTTAAGGTGCATGTTTTTAATCAATCTGGACACAGCTCTGTCTACTTTTTGGCCAAGAAGTTGGACTTGTAGTCTACTTAATTTCTGTCAAATGGACAAATTGACATGCAATTCTGTTTGACACGAGTTTCAGTTCAATGCGTTCACAAGTGGAAGTCGCTGTGCTCCAAATTGGCCCCAATGTACAAATCAGTTTCTGATTAAAACTACTTTACAACTATAAATCTAAAACAGTTGGTGCTATAAAAGTGAATTAAAAAATTCCAACCACAAAAGAAAACAAAATCGTCCACCATTTGATGAAAAATAGCAACTTGTCTCAACACAAGAAGCATCAGTGATTTCCAAAGATACTAAAGAGACAGAGTTGACAGAAGATGAAGGGACAGCTGGAGGAGCATGTTGCAAATGATTAGACCAACTGGCAACAGGTCAGTACCATGATCTGCAGTAAGACGAGCTCTTGGGAATTTGGGATGTGTAAAGATTCTGCAAATTTGCCAAAAACCTGACACACAAACACGCATTGTACAATAATTTCAAATGTTCCAGGAAAATTACTTGGGCTTATTTCACATTATTTGCAGAGCAAGATATCAGCAGATTCAGAGAATAGAGAGAAATAATTGGGCACAGGCAGCATTATTGACAACCAAAACTGCACAGCCACAATAAACATGTGATGAGAAGGACACTCAGGCCTAATTCTGTCATCTGAGTTACAGCACAGGGAGAGGAACTTTTATGACTGAATAGTGAATGGACCATCTTCATAATTTCATAAATGCAAGACAAAGTTATTTCATGCAAAAAGTAGAGACTTTTGCATGAAATAAAAGTCTTTATAAAGTAACATGATTGCTCCGAAAGCAACTTTCTTTCCTCAGTTCAGTTTCATTAACATTGCATCAAGGAAAAGAGAACAGATCCAGTTGTGTTCAGGCAAAACCAGTGCATATTTTCATGACAATGAAGTAGTTGTAGAGCAATTGAAAAAACAGGAGAAGCCAACTGTCACAACAGGCATGTTGTTGATTCTCTAATGCATTAAAATGGAAAATAAACCTTCAGAATGTTTACTTTATAGATTGATGACTAATAAATACTTTGCGTTTTGCTTTAAAATAGAAAATGCCTCTATGGAAGTATATTACCCAAATTCTTTTTTTTAAGTTTTACACAAGTATTTAAAGCAGTTATTTTTAATCTATATGTAATTGGACATATTCAAACCTTGAACTCTTCTGAGAAAATGAAACTTTCCTCTTGAGGACGGAGGGTCCCAGGTGATTTGTTGCAAGAGCGTCAATCAAAAGCCAGGTAAAAAATTGCTTAGTGATTTTGGAGAAAAATAGGTAATTATATGCATTGTCACTTTTTACACATTTAATCACTTACACTCTTGCTGGAAACCAACATTTAGTTCTTATACGTCTTTTGATGAGGCCATTGTTACACTCCTCTTCCCGATGCTCTGACTTTCAGGAGCCACGAACGTCCGACACGTCTCACAGAAAGGAACATCACTAAAGAACCAATGAGAAGTTACCAAGTTAAATCGGTCACACCTGTTTAACTTGAGATTTGTTTGCGCAAATAGTGCACAAAGAGTGAGAGACAGTGTCTCTGTCTCTGTGAGACTCGCTGTGGGAGACAGAGACAGCGAGTCTCTGTCTCTCATGAGAGTCGGTGAGAGATAGTGAGCTACAACCAGGATATTCAATGAACTGGAAGCAAAACCAACAATTTTACAGTTTGAGTAACCTTTCAACCTAAAAGAGCAGCTGCTGTGTTGGGATATTTCTGTCAGCTGAGAGGAGAAACTTGACTGTGAGAGCCAAGTTAATGGAAGTTAAAGACTGTTCTGTGGCTGAAACAAGAGCCTGATTTTGAACCATGGAGGAGTTCCTCTCCACGTTCCTTTAAGACAGTACTAAGGGCCTGATAAACCTGCCAAAGGAGCCTTTAAAAAACCCTCATATTCCTCCTTTCTCCTGTCCCAAAGTGCCATCCTCAAACTGAGAGTCTTAGAACTCAATTGTAGGCGTTTTCCTTTGATCTCTAGAGAGACTTGTAAACTTTTGATCAAAGATGAATCATTAACCCACATAGACAATACAGTGAGAATTCATTTTCCTTTTCATAAACCTTTCTCTCTTAGCTGGAATAGTGTGTAGAATTAATTTTAGCATATTTGTTTTTTCTTGATTTTTTTTTTTATTATTGTTATTACTTGATTGATAAAATCATTAGGAAATGGACCTGAGAATCAATACAAGTATGATTACCTACTTTGATTGTAAACAAATCTTTATCCGAGAAATCTACTGACTCTCACTTGGAAGCAATTTATCCAACAGACAGAATTTTGATAAGCTATTAGAGCAATGGTATTGATCATTTAAGTACATTAATACAGATTAGCATAGTTTATCAACCACCGCAGAGGCTTCAGGGAGAAAAATCTGCTACACAGTAACTCTTGCATTATGCATATGGCTTCACAGTCAACATCAAATTATTTATTGCCACAGCAGAGATGGTTGGCCTGGATGATGTGTACTTGCATAGTGCTTTATCAACTCCAGAGGACCTCAAATCGCTTCAGCCATTCACTCATTCACTCACACACTGATGTTGCATAGCTACTCGACTGTAGCCACAGCTGCCCTGGGGGAGAGTCTGACAGAGGCAAGGCGCCACCTGGCCACCACCAGGAGGGAAAGGTAAGCTTTTGCCCCAAGAGACAAGACAAAGACAGATGGAGCAGAGATCGAACTGCCAACAACGAAGGGACAAACTCCGACCACCATCGCCACAATCATCCAGTTGTTACAAAGCACTGGGATGTTGCAAATAAAAACAACCAATTCTCGGTAAATGTTTACTGTATTACTTTTAAAAAATGTCAACCTTCATAGGTTTTACCCAAGCACGTCCAAATTTAAGCTCAAAGTGGATCAAACCTTTTCTACAGTCATTTCTGTCGAATCTTTTTCCCCCATGCTGTCAGGTAGTCCCCACCCCCTTTCTAAAATACCCTAAAAAAAATCTCAACTTCCCAAAGGAGCCGTTGATCAGGATGTGCAGAGCTGTCGTCGGGTTCATTGTCACATTCTCCATCACTGTCTAATACAGTGCAACAGGACGAGCAGGGGGTGCAACCCATCCTTCGCTCCGCTGAAAGGATCATTAGCTACAAACAGTTCCTCTTTGATCAGCAGCACTCCATCAGGGCGAAGCAGCATGGAGGCATGATCATCCTCGACCCGTCTCACCCAGGACATGTGCTCTTTGAACTTCCTCCCTGAGGCCAAGATGGAACGTAATAAAAATAAGAATCCACTGGTGAATACAGAAAAACCTCCTTTCCCGAAGCAAATCTCTTCCTATAGAAAATTTGCTGTAAAACTGCACCACCAAGCAGATTTGAGTAAATTTAACACAGATGATTATCACGCCAGCGTCAACAGACGCATCACTGTTTTTAGTCAAATTTATAAATTTGCTTTCTAAATATTCACCTTTATTTTCTTTATATAGTTGATAATGCTTTAAGTTAAATATAATTCATAATTGAAACAATTATTTTGGACTTCATGAAAATAAAATTAAACCAAATTGCAAGACATTCACACTCCTGATAAAAGTTTTATCGTTAAGAATGACATGAGGGCTGACACACATCTTTCGAAAGTATTCTAACCTCTAACTTTCATTGTTTATGTTACAATCACTAAATTCATTGTATTTTATTGGAATTCAAATGGCAGATAAAGTTTTTTTGAATGGGGAAAAAAAATTCCGAAAGCTTTTCATGCATTTGTCCTCAGCGACCCTGGATTTATTGTTAAACCAATTGTTGCAATTGTTATTTCAACTCTTCCGGTATTTCTCTCTAAATGCAGTCAGAACTGAATGTTTCAACCTTTCTCCTTGCCAAACAACATTCAACAATATTTATCTGTAGACATTTCTCATAACTTGCAGCAAATTCTCATGATTTGGGCTATTCCTGCACATGAGTGTGCTTTGTCCTAAACTTTTTGGAAGCTCTTCTGTTAAGAAAATAAATTTATAATATGTTAGTTTTAAAACTTAACATGTCTTGATTGAAGTAGCCTAATTATAGTTTTCAGATTAATAATTTATTCTGCCCTATTGACCTTTATTTTATCTGTAGTTGCAGCAGATTGTTTGCTAAGATCTTTCTGAAAGTGCCTTTTGTCTGTCTGGGAAACAATCAGGAGAAGTTCCAGCTTTTCACACTTATCTGTGAAAAGCAGGAGTCCAGGCCAGTACAGGAGAGTCTCTGCTTCCACTCTGTTTAGACAAAGGGGACAAATGGCTTTTGATCTTGGAAACAAATTGCAGGGAGTCTCTAACTTTAGAGAGGGTCAGAGACAGCTCCTGATTGGATGAGCAAAGATACGCCTTATTTGAATAAATTAAAAGACAAGAATATGCCTTTACTATAAAAATTTGTGCACGTGAGGAACAAACTAGATTTGCTCTTGCAATTCTCCAAAGATGTCTTTGCACGTCTTTGCTTTTCTTTCTTTCTTTCTTCTTTTTTTCCATTTGTCTCAGGTAAATGAATGTATGTCTCTGTTATTCAGCAGTTTCTATTGTAATTTCATATGTTCTTCTATTGGATTAAACTCTGTAATTCTGTGACGTCTGCACTCATTGTTGTTTTCTGTGTGGCTACACGCTGTCCACTGGGAGAACCTGGGATCCGTAAGAAGATTGAGCCAGAGAGTTTTCCTAAATATGTTACAACCTAAAATCTTCTTCAACACTTCCTATGGGCTTAGAGTCATTCTAAGAAAAGGAAGAAATCAAAATGGTGCGTTCCATTTTCTCCCTCAGTTATAATTTTTGTGAAATCTGCAAACAAATTCTTTTTTTTTTTGTTTTTGTAATCAAGTATGAAGTTAGAATTACAATTCAACATCTACAGAAATAAAATGTCCAAAAACAAAATAAAAATCATTCCTTCATCACGGATCTCACTCTTTGGACACATCACCAGCAGATAGGGCTTGCAATATGTAAAAAAAAAAAAAAATTGTTCACAATGACCAGCACAGACACTCGCACACGATGAGACACAAAAGCACTATTCCAGTCACCCACAGACACGCATCAGATTAGTGGAGCCGCACGCTTAAAAGCCACAAACAGCAGGAACTTAATTGAAGCGCACGGGAGCCAAAAGGATGTCCTGAGCATATCAAATGGTTTTCCCCTCGCCACTAAGATTGTGGCGCACACTTCTGAACCAATGGGTCATCATTATCAAATAGAGGCATGACTCACCCTCTCTCGCACTCTGCCGCCACAATTCCATCTCTCCCTCACTCTCAGCGCCTACCCTCCCCTTTCCCTCCCCATTATCAATGAGACACATGACTGCTCACAGCTGCAATGCATCGAGGGAGCCATGAAACAGGTCAAAATAAATATTCTCCAAACACATGCTTCAGACTCTCAGTACTACAGCAAAATAGCCTCTGAAAGACTGGGAGGAAATAAGGTGAACCTGCACTGAAAAGCGTCTGTTCTACTCCGTGCGTTTATGAGGCGAGGCTCGCTACGAATGCTGCGAATGAGTTTGGCTGCACGTCCCCCGTTTGTATCTGGGATTGGATATTTGAAAATGAAGCCAAATTATTGAGATCAGCAGAAAATTTGTTTGTTTGCTTTCCTGGTATCCGAAGTGAAAACATGTTTTTTGGCTGATGTTTAGAGTTGGGATGGAGGCTGATTTTTTTTTAATTTTTTTTATTTTAGTCATGATTTTTGGTCCTTGTTTTTATTTCATGCAAAGTGCTTTATTAGCCTGTCCTCTGGTTATTTGTACAGCCCCGTGTCATGAGTGCTACTCATTCGCCAATCATCACACCTGCCTTGTGCTGTAATTTAGCCCTCAGCATATAAACCCATAATGTTCACTTCTTTTTCCTACATGGCTTTGATAAAATCTGTTTGATTATTATAGAGTGAGTTATGGCAGCAAAATCTCTATTACACCAATGTGATATTATTCAAATTCAGCCCTTGAGACTTTGCAGACTTTGCAGTTGAGCTTTAAAAAATACAACAATATCTACATTTTAATTTAAACCAGCAGAGGTATATAAAGAGTACATTTACTATGACAAATCTACTCAATTAAAATGAATAAAACAAAGTTTATAACAACACTGGTACTTACAAAGATGAAACAAAGTAAGAGATGCATCAGCAATGCATCCAATTACAAAAGCATGACTTTTGGTTAAAATATTGTCATTTTCAAAATTTCTCACCAACATTCTCAACTGTTTTGATTTCTCTTTGCATAAAATAGTTTATTAAGATAAAAATCATTCATTTGTTTTTATTGTCGCTTGTAGAAGAGCAGTTTCTATAGGAACAAAGTTTAAAGGCTCTGTTTTAAGTGAACAGGGATCAGTTCTTCAGATCCGATATCCTTTTCCAGGATTTTTTGCTTGACTTAAGGAACAGACCAAATGCCTCATTTTCTTTGAACTCGCGAGAGGCTGATACACTTTGGATTAGAGGCGACTCTGAGAGGAGAAATAAAAATAGCCGAGATGTCTCCCTCAGAAGGCCGTCTGTCAACTTTGAATGGTTACAAACTCTTCCTCCTGTATCAACACACACAAAACTCTTTCTTCCATCACATCTCTCCCATTTTACAGTTGCTACGCATCAACTCCGGGATCCGATTCAAACTGCCCCTCATCACTTTCAAGCCCATCCACCGCCTCGCCCCACATTACCTGTCCCAGCTCCTCCACATTCACAAGCCCTCCTGCTCCCTCAGGTCCTCTGCCTCCATTCACCTCTCCGTCTCCTCCATCCTCCTCAGCACCATGGGGACCAGACCCTTCTCTTTTTCTAGCTCTTAAATCAGGTGCCACCTGATATCTGTGCCATTTACTCGCTTCCTCGGTTTAAAAACCCGGCTCAAAACACATCCTTCCAAATCTGCGTATCCTCCGGATGGAACAGTGTGACTACATGCAGCCCTCAACATGTCTAGGGTTCAATTCCTGGTGTCAGGCCATTTGCTGCACGTCTTCCCCTGCTCTCCCCTACATCCTTCCTGTCCATTTACCTCTCAATGAAGGGCGCTAGAGCCGAAAAACGTATTATTTAAACATAACACTACAGTTCAGTGAAAAGGTCGAACCGTCCCATTCCTGTTAACCATCACACAGCTGTCTTGCAGGGACTCTTCTCTGAATCCTCCAAACACGGAGAGCGTCTTCACTTCACTCTTCACGAGGACACTGATGACGGGAAGCAGCATGCAGACACACGCGGGAGCAAAATTGAGACCTTGTGAACATTTTCACTTTGGATTATTTTTGATATTCCAGCATCAAGACAAGAGGGACAATCACACACTAAATGACTGCACTGCGTTTAGCCAGCAATCAGGCTTCACAACTGTAGTCGTGCTCAAAATAAATCCGTTTTAAAAGAGTAAAATAAAAAAAAAATCACCACCTTCCCTTGCAAACATTTGGCTTCATATATTCATGAAATATAACTGCATGTGTGGTACATGTTTTATGTAGTGCATCAGTGTGTGCTCGCATGTGGGGGGGAAATCTACTTGCATGATTTTTTTTTTTTTTTTTCTTGAGCACAAACATTACAATGACCATAAAATGGAAAGGTGTTTAGTTAGATTTTGGCTCTTTAGAGTGGCTCCAAATTTAACACAGTGGACATTAAACTCAGACAAGTGTGTACCTTTTCATTATCCTTAGATAATTTGTCATTTACTTAAAATTATTTACCAACAACATTTTGTGCTTATTCTACCCATCTCATTTTTTGATCTCCTGGTGTAAATTAAAATAGAGGTGCAAAAAATAAGCATCTGATCTTTCTATTTTTACTGGAAAAAGGAGAGCTCTTCTGCAGATGAAATACTATATTTGAAATAATTAAATGACAAAAAAGTACAATACTTTTATGAGCAATAAACCAAGAACCTTTATCAATAATTCACTGAGTTTTGTTCAGGAATCATTTGCTTCTGTTACACAGCAACAGCAGAGTTGGACTTTAAACATGACACACTAAATATACATCATACATACTCATAAGGAAGTTATATATCAATGCTAACTATGTTGGAAGTGTACAGCAACCATACTTAATTGAAATATATTAAGGTTATTCACAAAAGCTGAATGACTGACTTGCCCTTTAGATAATTTAAGACTAATTTAATGTGTCTAAATTTAAAGCAAATCAGCCTGAAACGTTTTAAAAAGTTGCAGTTGTCTACACCACATGACAATTTCAATGTGTAACATTACTTTTTGAAAACGTTACTCATATCGTCCAGCTTACCCGACTTGAACTCACTCCTGATGTTCTCCGTTTCCTCCAGGTTGAAGTTTCTGCTTTATTCTCTCACCGAGCTCTGAAACTATTCACCAGACCCCTCTGAGTCAGACGTCCTCTGATGTTCGCTTGTTCAACTTCCTCCACAACCGTTCCATTGTCTCCAGTTGTCATGTGCCTGCCCGCTCTTCAGCAGCCTCCGTTCACTGCCAGGTAGGTCTCACCATCCGTTCTTCGAAAGCAAACAAAGGATCTCTCCTGGAACTAAGGTACTCGCCAAACTCCATCCATTTTCTAGATCACCAACCCTCTTCAACGTCAGCCTCCAATCCTGGAACAATAAGCACAATTTTCTTTATAAGTGTTTCTTTTATTCATCTTCATACATTTTTTGCTGTTCTTGCATCTCCTCTTCTTCCTAGACATCACAGCTCCTATTTTATACACAATGTTTGTAAATACTCATTAAATATTCATGTAATTCTCCCTGAGAGTCAAGACTTACCCAGAAACATGACAGTTTACGCCAAAACACACTTTGCAATATGTACAGTTTAATAGTGAATTTAGCCCCGAGTCTAAATAAAATGGTATTTGAGAAGTTTTTTTTTTGTTTTTTTAATTTGACTTGATGTTTCAGCAGATACAATCTTTTTAAGATGGATTATGCTTAGGTGAATTATGTTTAGTCTTAACTTGCATTTAAATTCTAAGCTTCTAAGTTAATGTCAAAGTTTTCTAAATTTGAAAACAGACTAATCTATAAAAAATATCCACGTTAGTGACAATATCAATATAGTTAAAATTGATAAAATTCCACCTAAAACAGCTACAAAGGCGATTTCTTGCTGAGAACATATATATATATATAAAATGAGAAGGCTTGAGAAATTTGATGACAACTGACCATCAAGTCACATAAATAAAATAAAAACAGACATTTCAGAGTTATCTTTATCAGCAATGTATCAAAAGGACATGTGACTGCATGGCCACATACATCTATGGATGGAGATCAAAGTAGAGGCTCCATAGCCTGCAGGGTTTCTCTTCTTAAGTTGGGTCCATATTGATGTGTATGTCGGGAAGTGGACTCGAGGTCTGACCGGATCAGTCTCATTTTCTCATCTCTCGGTAGGGCTTTAAATCCTGGAGGCTGTTCCCCCCCCCCCCCCCCCTTTTTTTTTTGACAGCTGGGAAAAGAAATCACCTAATATCAAAGGTAGATGATCATATTTAAAATGAGTGGCTGAAAAAAATTGCCAATCTTAATGAATCAGATCATTGTTAAGCACCCCAGATTAAGATTTTTTTAAACTCATATTTGAAGATGTTTCAAATCCAGAGTTCAAACCTTTTTCATAAAAAAAAAAGAAAAAAGATATTGACAAACTACATGGTTTTCTTGGGTTGACCAAATACTTAAGCAGCCACATTTCAATAATTTCTGGCAAATAATTGAGCATGTTAGTACAGCAGAATTGCACTGACTTTGCAGCAAACCTAAAATAATTTTCCAATCCATTAATCCTAGAACAAATTGCTGGTACGCGCAGGTTTCCATTGATGCTGCAGTGAATGTGTGTGTATTTGGACAATTGTTTTATTATTCACATGCATTCAACTAATGAAGACGTTGGATAACTCTCCAACTATCCCCCAAAACAATGCTGCTAACGCATGTTACTGTTTTCTTCAAAATTTCATATTATCTCCAAACAGCTGAGAGAATCTTGGAGCTAAGAGGACATAAGTTTGTTTACCTACTAGCACTTCGCACTGCATCACTTTGTTAATTTACACACTTTCTGCAGAGATCTGAAATTATGAGCAAGTGGAAGCCATATGGTAGGACACTAGCCTGGTATAATTATAATAAACAAGAAACACTGTGTGTCTGCATCAAAGTCATATGGTTGGACTGTAAATGTAGGGGGCCCCGTCGATAATCATGCAGCAAATGAGCCTGCTGTTGTTAAGGTGGTCCCCTGACAGCTGCTGCAGCCAGGAACCACATTATGCACACAAACACACAATCTTACAATAAAAACTAAATTTACCTGCTCAATAAACAGCACACAGGCACATCTTCTAATAGAGGTTAATTGTTGCAGAAACTCAAGCACTTACATATTTCTCACATCATCATCATTAAACTGCTCAGCTTTTCTCTAACAGTCACTAAAATCTCACCACTTTCTTGAAGTTGGGTCATAAAGGCAAATTTTATTATTTTTCCGCATGTGAAAAGACTGATAAAGTTTGATGTAATGGCATTAAACTCAGCTTTTTGTCTTCAGCATCCAAAAAAGCAGAGACAAAACTTACACCAAAACTTTGAACAGATTATTTAGCAAATGTGGCAAAGAGAGCGAGACTCTCCAGTTCCTCAGGCTGAAATCTGACGGGGCCACATATAAGGTCATCAGTTTTTTTTATATACATTTTTAAGTTGGACAAAATTTTTAGCTAGCCAATCTTTAAAATAGCCTAAGCACCAGTCCAACACATGTAAGATTTAAACTTCATCATGCTTAAAAAGACAAGTCGATATCTTCTGCACAGAGTTGGAAACGTCCTTCAGTGTCATTAAAAAGCCCTTGAATGTCCTCATCACCCAAACCACACTTTTTTAACAACTATTACGTTAACATATATTTCTAGCACAACATAAATGTATTGGTCACTTAAAAAGTAGAAAATCTGATCAAATTTCCCCTTTGGCCATTCTACACTCGTCATGTATTGTACACAGTTTATAGTGGAACGGCCCAAAACCGTTCAACTGGTGTCATAATCAGGGCTGTTCCCACTCAGACACACTTATTTACTGTTCAATTTCAATTCTTAAAATTAATTCAAAGATTGACAGTTCAGATATTCAACTAAAATAAAATATTTATTCTCATTAGCCTGACTCTTTCCTTAGCAAACTATTTAGAGTACACACATTAGCTAACTATTTGAAATGTCTGGTACGCTTTGCTTGGTAGGAAATGTGCAACAGATTGATTTCGTTTTGTTCAGAGCTGCTGCTGGAGTGCCACAAAGAAAAGAGTTCCAGCTGCTTCAGTTCGCAGAAGCTCCTGAGTGGGTCGTACCACTTGATTGTAAGGGGAGAGGACATTTGTTGTTTACCATCTGTTTGGTTTGTCTTCTGTTTAAGTTCTGTCCCAAATAATATGTTTGTGTTGACTGTTGTTTAGAGCCCAATTGCAATATTGTTAACAGCTGACATTTTGGGTTCATCACTTTTCCTCAGTTTACACTAAAATTGTTGAAGACAAAAGCAGAAATACAAATTATATCCTTACACGAGCAGAAATTGAAATCAGCAATCAGTTTTTTGGAGCAGAAAAAGCAAATAGACTGAATGATTTTAACATTCTGATTTTTAACTATCCAATTTATGTACTTGAAACACCAACATATTTGTATAACATATAATTAATTATAGTTGAAAAACACTGCAATGAGGACATCCGTTAATGTGCTAAACAAATGTCTCATTTATCCACACTACCTTTTGAATTTTCTTTATTAACAAGACATATTCAAAAAAAACCCCACAAAACTCACCTTAATAGTGACACATCTGATGAAATTCTGAACTGGTCTGATTTTCTTTCTTTTAAAATTTTCAACAACTGTTTAAAGTCCACGGCAGATGGACCCAAAAGCAGACTGAAACCTGAGTGGAATGAAATCAACTAAATTCCTTTCGTAATACAAACTGAGGCATGAAAACCGGGAAACACATAAATCCAAGGTTAACAAACAGCAAGCCAAAGGATCTGAAACCAAAAGCTACAGGCAAAACACAGTGATCCAGCAACAGTCAAAGGAAAACAGGGAACCTCTACAAAAGCACACTACATCAAAAACACGAAACCAAGATGTGAGCAGTGTGTCAATGCAATGATGGAGACCAAAACAAATGCATTCATCGGCTCTACAGAATAAATGTTGTTTTAGTGAAAAGCTGAAATCGGAAATGAGCAATTGAACACAGAGCTGGAAATAATAATAATAAAAAATAACATTCCTGAACAACACAAACTCCACACACCAAGGCCATAAATTTAATTTTGTGCCTTGTGACTGATTGACAAGACCTCTGCTCCCTCTTTCTTTTTAATTAAGTAAAAATATTTATTATAAGACAGCAGGCTTTTCTACAAACTTGATAACGGGCAGCTATGTCCAATTTCAGCCCTGATCCTTGACGCAATTTTTATTTTCCTTGTGTAGCCCTGCTCCATGGTGGATTTACATCAAACTGCATTACATCAAACTCTGCAGAGGCCTGTTAACGACCCATTGATTTAAATCTGGTGTGTGAAGCTGTGCGGGACTGAACTCCACCGCCTCAAAGGTAGCAGTCGGCTGTTGTTGATGAACTTTGCAAATATTGTCTGTGAGTTCCCAGAGCAGCTGCTCAAAGGCACACAGTTGCTTATTTAATAAATTTGTACTTATGAGTTATTGTTTCAGGATGCTCAAGTATGAATAGCTGAGAACAGCTGCATCATACTTTATGCTCTGTTATGCTACTCAAACAATATCCACCTAAAGTAGAATAAACTCATTTTTATTTCCCGAGTTGGTTTGTACAAACTGGACTGATCCCTCTTTTTGTTGTGAAGCTTTAATATTCCGATTCAAGTAAGACTGTTTTAGAAACACTGGCTAAATACTGATATATGATGAAACCACATTTTGTCAGTAAAATCACAAACTTCAATGTAATTTATGGTGATTGTATGTGATAGATTAATGGAGAGTACAGCATAGTTGTAGAACAGGTCCACAAGAAGTGGAGGAGCTGCAGACATCCACGGCTCCATGGCTGCACCCATTGATTTTTTTACAGCAGACAGCCGCTCCTCTCTCAGGGTACTGAGAGGTACTGCGCACCCCCCGCTAAATCTTTTAGGGGTACGCAGTACCCGACCGTACCCGTCTACTTTCACCCCTGGATCAAAGTATATTCAAGTGCTAGAATTTCCCAGTCAACTCTGACACATAAATCAACACATAAATCAAAATGGTGAAATAATTCAATAAAACTTGAAAATTGCTACTGATAAAAGCTTAAACTATTTTGTAAATAAAAAAAACGGCACAAATGCCCATCAGACATACATGAAAATACTTCTAGAGAACAGTACCAAATGTGGTTTTACAAAGTATTAGCTCAAGTGGACTCGACACAAAAGCACACCACACTTTTCAGATTTCCCAGTTCATAATATGTCAGACCAAGAATCTTTTTTTTTTTTTCCTTTGTGTTGACCATTCACATAAAATTAAAATAAAATACATTCAAGTTTGTGGTTCTTATAAAATGTGAATAGGCTTCAGGGGTATAAACAATTCTGCAACACTGCAGACAGGGGGAGTAATTTATATGATGGGGAACAGCAGTGAGTGCAGCAGAAAGCTGACATAAGAAGAGAAAACAACGGAAACCAAAATAACACTCCAAGGAAACAAGGGCCAGAGAAAAACTCAACAGTCTCTAAACAGGACATAAAGCAACACAAGAAAGGACTCAAAATATGAGAAACAAAACAGAGTTTTTTTCTAGCAACTGTTTTATTTTTAAAGGAAACACCAGAAAAAATTAAGCCCTTCTTTTAACAAGATGATGTGCATTTTGGAAACATGCATATCTAACTACCTAATACACATAGCCTTGAAACAAGCTAGAATATGCTCCTGGTTTTTTAAAGCAACATTCAGTTTCATAATTTAAGTTTGAAAGTCTGCAGACAACAAAGGTGCACTGACTCATTTCTGAGACTTTACAAAAGAGTCATTTATCATAATTTCCCCACTTACTTTCCTGCTTTTATATTCTGGCTATGATATTTGGCAGATGCAGAATCATTAATGAAAGTGAATGATCTAAAGTGTGGCTTACCTAAAAACGGGTTGATGTCTGACTACTGGTCTCGCTCAGCTCACCAGATGTATTTGCAATTTTGCATGAACATCAGCAAACTAGTTGATGTTGTGTGTTTAGCTTGATTGCTCTCTTGATTGGTAGAGTATTTCTACACAGATCAATGCTGAAATCATTGAAAGTTATTTTGAATTTAACCAGAAAACCAGTTGGTTGGGATTTGTTATTGTACAAGACTCAGTCAGTATTTTTACTTTATATTCTGCTTTAAGGAAGGGGAAAGTGTTGGAAATGGCAGGAGGTTCTCAAAGAGACAGAAGCCGATTTCAATGCATGAGATCAGGCTATGGTGCAAAGTCAAATTTATTTGAGTTGTTTTTGATTACAGCATTTTTCACTACAAATGAAGGTAAGATTTTGTGATTGTGGAATAAGATGGCACTACGTGCCCAGAAAATACATAATTTCTCCTATAAATCTTATTTGATGAGAAATAGCTGAGTGGTCTGTGACCAAATTCATGTTTTATTTATTTTTTTTATTATTATTATTTTTGAAGTCGTAAAAAAACAATCATATAAAATGCTATTTGCACATTCAAAACATTCCAGAAGTATTTCAGCCTGCCTTTGGACTTAGTTATTTACAGAAGCATTTTGAATGATCTAAGGTGCAGCATGGATCATATCAAGATTATGTTACCTGTATTAATACACCTTAGTGCAGACTTTGGATCTGCTGACCACTCCATTCTACTAAAGGTACTCACACAGATTAAAATCTTTGTATCCCCGCGTTTGTGTTCAACTCTCATTTCATAGATGATAAATCCTTTACTAATTCATAAGAATTTTATGAGAGAGATACATTTTTTGCCCCTCATTTGTCAACCTGTACATGTTGCCATTGCGGGTTGTCTTCATCTGGAGGTATATTAATATTCACACCTAGGCTGGTGATGCACAGGTGTATAGTGCTATATTTCATGATGACCTAATAATACTAGTCAGGGCATGTTTTAGATGTATTTTAGACATTAAGACGTCTCTGAATTTTCATTCGTTCGGTCAAGGCAAAAATCAAGATTTATTTACTAGTGCAATACCTTGGAGATGACTTTTTATTCATCTTCTATAATTATTTCGATAAATTTACAAATAAGTTCTCCTTTATAAAAATGTTCTCAGTTTGGGGATTTCTTGTTTCTTTTCATGTCTGTCAATTTCAATCTATTTAAAACACTTTGTGTTTAACTCCTTTGCATGAAAGGGTAGCTAAATCGATAATTTCACCAACTGAAATGATAAACTTAATTTTCCCTCATTGAAATGTGACCAGGGGTGATTAATCTTTTTAACTGGCAGTGGTTAGATTTTTATTTTTCATTTATCTTTTTAATTCCGATATAAACTGGATTTGTTTTTCTGGCAAAGTGGTGTGATATGACAAACTGGTCAATCAAATAATTGGCTGATTGATTGATGGGTTGGTTGATTAATTGATTGATGTACCTTCTATAGTTCAAGCATTGGATGTGAAGGAGACAAATAAAAGATGACAATTGGCTTGAGACACCACAGATTATTCACTATAAATCTGCAGTCTTCACATCCCGTTGTGTGTGAAACATTGTAATATGAAGTCTCTGCAGATGGGATTCACACATTACCAACAGTGAAAGGAAGAGCTGTTGGAGTGTTCATTGTCAAATGTATTTCATGCTAACTGAAGGAGCAAATGATCTTTGAGTGGCTAAAGATGGTGAGAGCATGAGGAGGAAGAAATAAAAATATACCGCTAGCAGGATTAGGCTCCTCAATGCACCAGATTCTCTTTATAAGACAAAGAAGTCCCATTATGGTTCACATTTTGGCTCAGTGGAGGTGGAAAAGAGCAGGAAGGTAGAGTGGGTAGGCTGGAAGAGTCATCAGTGGATAACAGTATCCTCAACATAATACCATACCATCTGCTTCCAGTAAAAGGCCAGGCTAAATTTGACTTGTGTTCAACTCACAGAAATCTGGTATCGCAGAGCAGAGAGAGTCTCTGAGTGGGCAATAGGAGGGCAGATGAATGCACTCATGTAAACTTTAGTAAATGGTTAGGTCAGCCGCTCAGGTATTGCATATATGTTAGCCAAAATCTACCAGAGAGATGACAGAGGCGAAGCTGAGAGTGAAGCTGCGGATCTGTGCAAACAAGTCGAGTCATATCAGAATCGCCTCTGGTTTCAAGCACTGGATCAGAGGGGGATTGTAGAAGAACACACTGAGAGGCTGACAGGACCCACGAATGTGATGAGCAACAAAGAGGATGATGCAAACCGACAAAACTAGAAATGAAAGCTGACAAATGGCGGAGAGGCTGCAAAACATGCTTAGCCATGTCAGTTTTTTCACTATGCCAAATCTTTTCATTGCAGTTGTCGAAGAGAACTTCCAGGTGATGTATGCACGGCACCAGCTTAATATTAGGATCCATTTATGGTTAGGTGTACACTGTCTTCTTGATAGGACATGTTTGTAAGCAAAACAAATATCAGGGAGCAATTGAACATTTTGTCCTCAAAGATGATATGGTGGAAACAGGAAAAATCTGCAACAAAAGGATTAAGAGTGAGTTTGACATTGTGGGACTGAGAGAAGAATACAAGCATACGTAGCATTATGATGCTGTTGTCAATATCCTTTTCCCCCTACCATACATGCTGATGTTTAGCCTTATATAAACCAGTTATTACACTTTGCTTCGTAGAGGGTCTGAACCATTGGCTATTGAGAAAAGATTGCTTCCTCGAGGGGTAGACTGTGTTGAATGTTTCAATTTAACCAATCGCTAATGTTTGGCCGCGACATATGCGATGTGGCTTTTCGATGCTTACCAGAAATTGTCTGCGTTGTAAACAACAAATCCTCCACTGCAAAGAGAGAAGAGCCAAACCAAATGAGATGCATGTTAATGTTAACTCATTATTTGAAAGTGTGGCTGACACACACTGAACGGTTTTGTTCACTTCCTCTGCTGCCATTGCCAATCTACAGACAGACTACAATTCTAAAACAGTGCAGAAAATCAACGTCGATGTTTACAACTTCTTCTTCCTCTGTTTGTTTATTGGACCATTCAGCTGCAGAAATCCAGCTGAGTGGGAGAAACCCTGGGTAGAGCAATGAAGGGAGATGAGAATTGAAGCCAATGGCCAGGCTAGTACGTTTTAATTTGACACGTAGAGTTCACGATTGTGGAACCAGAACATTTTCATTGGGTTGTTCAGGCTGGGAGCATTGTTCACTCAAAGATGGCCAAAAACTAATTGGACACTGAGCCACTTTGGAGCAAAGCATCTCTATTTTCCAAATAATTCACTAAAGACAGAAATGTTCCTTTTAATCGAATAAATATATGCCTATGTTTAAAAATATATGCCTATGTTCATAAACATATGCTGATTAAGTATATTTCACTACTGCCACCAACTGTTTCAGAAGGGAACTGCTTGTTCTGGAGCTGTGCTGGTGAGTTAAGTCCCCATGGCAACCAATCACTTGGTAGGGTTGGGTGTAGAGGTGGTCATGCTCCCCCTGGCTCCACCAGACAGTTCAGCTCAGTTGTTTTGTACATAATCACACCTGATTTAGATCTGAAATGACTTTCATTCATATGAGTGTTTTTTTTTTCTTTTTTCTGATAGGAAATTAGTCAGAGGTGAAGAGATCACCATAGTATAACGAGGCCACCGCCGTGCTTCAATATGGGTGTAGTGTAGTTTCCTTCAAACATGATGCTTGCCATTCACATAAGAGTTTGTCAGAATAGAGAATCTTGTTTCTATTGATCACGACATTTAAGAGATGAAACTAATCTGACTGTAATCTACATGGAAAGACAAAAGTTTTTCATTAATTTGACCAGCTTTCTAACAACCCTATTACAATTTATATTATCTTACAACGTGACGCCAGAAGGAAAAGGGTCTCTTGAATTTACAGCGGGACTTGGAGATCTTCTCATGGCAACACGATTAATCATATTTGATGAGAGCAGGGATATTTAATGAAAACCTTGAGGTGAAAATCAGCTGCATAATTAGGAAGTTGGTGAAATCTAACTGGTAAGGTGAAATAAGCAATCTTTCTACCTCAGGCTGGCTTTAAAGAAGATGTAATATTACCAAAATCAGGTCAGGAGAGACTGAATAACCAGACTCAGTCAGAGACTGACAAGAATCGTGTCACTAAACCTTTAGAGTCAGTAACTAAAACTCTGGTTTAGGAGGTGAAGCACTAGTACGCTGCCTATTCCACATGTTTGAAATGTTGCTATCAAAGGAAGGCCGGCGATACTGCACCCTGCAGTGGACCAGAATTTGTTGATTTTTCACTTTTCTTTTTTAGAGAGACTTTGTTAGCTGTAGATAAGCTGCACCAATTATACTGCAGGGAACTACACACTGTGCAGCGTCTTCAAAGATGTGTGTGTGTCCCTTCACCCAGTGTTACAGTAGGAATGGGAAAACTGCTTCACATAATGGGAACCAGAAGTTTCAGCATGCTTCCTAATTAATGACAGTAATATTTGCTTTCCTGAAAGAAAGTAAAATATTCACAATTTTAATTATTATGAGTTCAAGCAAAAAAAAAAGATTAATGTGAAAGTTTAATAGAAACTTTTCTGCTTGTGCTTCAGTTTGTGCTGTTGAATGTTTAAAGACCACGCCTTTCATCTCAGCTATTTGATTTTTTTTTTTTTTTTGTAAAATCAACACGATAAACCAAAGCTTTATTTTTGTAACATGTCCTCCAACTTCTATGAATGAAGAAGTTTAAGCTTTACACGCACTCATCATTCTCGTGAATGTTATGTAAAGCTGGGATGTTATTTCAACTCTTCCTTTTTAGGATGGAATAATTAAGTAATATATAGCATCAGTATATTTTGAAAATAAGAACTGGGTGTTTAAGTTTGAAAAAAAAGATGAACTTTTTTTTTAAAGCAAAAATGTTTTAAAAAATTGTTCCAATTATATATTAGTGTTCAAAATGCTTCCACACAAATATTTGATCACATATCCCATAGCAAGTTTAAATAAATGACTGCTTTGTTTTTTTTTTTTTTTTTTTGGTTTTTTTTTTTACAGTGATGAGTTTTGTCACATCTCTGACTAGTTAGCTGACCACTTTTTATGACATTTTTAGTGGAGCTTGAGGAAGAGCTGTTCCAGAAGCTGCTAATGTTAGCCATTTATTTGATTTTTCCGTTCAAAAACTACATTTAATGAACATATTGGAAATTGTTGTCCTGTTTGTTTGAACAAGTGATATTTAAACCTCCAGGCTTCTTTCTTGGTCACTACAAACGTAATGTAGTCTTTGGTTTACTGTGCAAAGGGTCACTGCTTTTCAAGCGACGTATAGCTCAAGACATGAGACTTAGTGGTAAATTAGGCTTTTCCTGAAAACCAAAATCACTAATCTTTCATTCAATGGTGTTATTGTCAGCTATTTAAAACTTGGACATAAAAATGTTAGAAAAATTAGTTTTAGGAACCACTGAAGATAGAATACAGTCAGAGACATATACTGACAAATGTTTGTTTCAAGTATTTATTTAGTTATTTTTGATCCAATAGGGAATGGGATGTGTTCACAAATTCTGTCAGATCACCTCGTTCTCTGACCACAAAGGAAATTACCTCACGGTGAACGTGGGAACTCTGCAAACCTGCAAAAACTACCTGATGCAACGACTCTCTGCTATTCAACACAGGAAAAAAAAAATGTTTTCTGCAACGTTGATGTGTCAGAACAAAGTCACAGCTGGCAAAAGTCATCAAAAGTTCGCGGTAAACTTTCCACAGACAGAAGTTGCTAGACTGTCTGGAAAATGAAAGGTTAAATGAAAGCAAACAATATAAGAGTAAATGATGAACCACAAGCAGTGCAATTATTAAATACAAGATGCTTAGTGAGTAAAAAGTTATTGTATGAGTAGATAAGTAAAATAAAATTGTCAGATCCTGCAACAAGTACCTTTAACTAATAACAAATACAAGTTGTGGGTGCAAAAGAAATTAACATGACATCCCTGCAGCCGATGAGCGTGCATAAATGTAGACATTTTTAAAATGGTAATTTTGTTGTGATGGCTAAGGCAAAGAAACAAACTTTATAACTAAACACCAGAGGTTGCAAGAAAATTGGTGGTCAGAGGAAAAAAAGGAATCCAAAATACCGATAATCTGAACTGTTTGAAATGAGGAGATCTAAATTTAACGACAAAGCTATGTTTTTTTAATTGCTTTTGTTAACTGCTTACATTTTCCTAAGCGATCAGGAATATTTTATATAATTATTGTTTTTACTGAACTTACAAAAATAATGAATGTTTGAATGAACAAAGTGCTTGACTAAAAGTTACACTTTGTTATATCTGAGGCTAAGGACAGGAGAACTTTATCTTGTAGCGTGCTTGTTATTTGCCTCTGGGTTACAGTAACCTCTGTTCAACCTTGTTGAGCTCATGTAGACCAATAAATCACATTAAAAGTGCTGGCAGTGGAGGAGAGTAGCATTGATAATTTCCTTACAATGCAATTTTCTTCAGGGGCACAAACGATGGCAGTGATACGCCCAAAGACCAAACACTAGATGCAGCTTAAGGAACGTAAAAGCCCAAAGTGTTAAGCTGGCTTCCAGTCACAAAATAAAAGATGTGTCCCTTCAAATGCATGGAGGAACAGTGGTATCGCTGTTTCTGTAGTGTTGGCCTGCGAGGGCTGTTACTTGGGTTGGCTCTATAGTTGCTGCTTGGCTGGCCTGGATGTTGGTGGTTCCGGGTCTGGGAGTGGGCGCTGCCTCTTTCACGGTGTGTGCTGTGACTTTTGTGTGGTGCTCTTCGGTTTGCTGGGTTGGATTTCTTCCCTTCGGTGGTCTGGTGCGGCATGGGTGGTGCTGGCTGTTTCAAATTTGTTTGTGGTGCATGTGCATGCGTTGGCTGGATGTTTGCACTTTGGTTGGCCCACTTTTTTGGGTCTGGTGAGACCTGCTACCTGAGTCAATGTTGGTATGGGGTGTGTTTTGTTGTTTAAAATAAATAAATAAAAGATGGGTGAGTTCACCCTGTTTTATTTTTAACATGTACGTCTTAATGTGTAGTAGGTTCCATTCTAGAACCGTGATGTTTGCATGCTTTACTTTTTTATTTAAAAGATTAAACATGTCATCAGAATCTCATGTTTGTTGGCATCATGTTGTCACTGACGCCCTACAGAAGGAGTGTAAGCCACCAGAGGTCATTGCTACAGAGGCTGGTTGTTCCATTAATATGCTAAATCCAAGCATATTAATGGAAAATTAAGTGAAAAGAAAAGTTGCACAAGCCAAAGGAATAACTGCAACTCTGAGAGGATTTCATAACATAGCTCATTCAAAAACCTGGGGAGATTCAAAAGGCATTAATATGCAGTTAGTACCTGTCCTCCAAGAGCCACAACACACAGACATGTTAAGGACATGGGCTATAAACACTGCACCTCTTATTTAAACCACTTTTGAATCAACAACAATGCCACAAGTGTCCATCATGGTCCAAGATGAAAAAGTACTGGACTATTGTTCAATGGTCCGAAGTCTTCGGCTCAGGTGAAAGAAATGTTTACATTTTGTTTGGAAGTCACAGTTTCTCTTCTGCAGGAACAGTGGAGAGGTGTGAGTCCGCTGTCTACTGCCAACTCCAAGAACATTGTAAAGTATTTCATCACGTACCTCTTAGCAGTCCAACATTTCTGTATTTTTTTGTTCTATTGGTCTTATGTGCTAATCTAATTTTGGGAAAAACTATATTTTGGGTTCTTATTAGCTGTAAGCCCTTATCATAACAGATGCAAATGCCTGAAATATACCACTCTGTGTGAAATGAATATTGTATGTTTCTATTTTTTAACTGAATGACCAAAATACACAGTACAGACTTTAAAAATAAGACTGGTTTAGCCCCTCTGGTGACTGTGTTTATTTTGCCCACTCCAATTTACTGGCAAATGCCTAGAACCTACAAAAAAAAAAAAAAGTCAGATTTTACAGTAAGTGGGCATTTGTGAGTGTGTCTGCATGTGTGCAAGCAAGAGAGTGAGAGATCTGTAACTTCAGGCCAAAGAGAAAGAAGGCTGTGTACCAGAAGGGACCGGCTGCAAGCTGCGCTGGGTGCTGGTGTATCTGCCTTTGCTGCAAAGTGAGCAATCTAATAGCCTTTTGGCCGTCCAATGCAATAATAAAGTTTGCCTTGGACAGTTAGAAGAGACAACAAGAGTGATTTACTCAGACAGGCAAAGAGAGACAATGACAGTGAGAAACGCAGGGAGGGAAGGCAGAGGAGAGAGCAAGTGACAGATGGCAAATGGATCCAGTACATCCTCACCGATACTGGCCTGCTTGGAAATGTAAGCTTAAGGGGAGAGGATGAAATAACATGTAAAAGTCACAAAATGTGTACATAACAGAGTTTAAAGACTGAACATGAGACGAGAGTTGGGGTATAAAACTAATATTGAACATTTCAGGTTAAGCAATACTGTTTTCTCATCCCTCCCCTTAGAGAAGTTTTATTAGGAGGGAAATATAACAACCAGATATCTTTTAAATCCGTATACAGAGAGAGATGGTGGGGAGTATTTTTGAAAACAGACAGCGCTTGATACATTTTTTTCCCTCCTTTTAAGGAAAAACAGATGTTAATGAGTTTTGTATGGTTTTGGTTTTAGGCATGTTGCCAGAATGAAATTTTGTAACCGAGTCATCGCTGGCATATTAATTAAACACCTACGCATTTTCATCTGATCAAGATGGTTGAGAAAACGGTGCAACACGGCACAAACAGTCAGCCACCCTGAGGGGGTACAGCCAAAACCTTCCAACAAACACACACTTTAAACGGTTGCCAGCTACATCCATAAGCAAACATTGAGAAAATGACAGTTAAAATAAATAAATTTTTCATCTCACCTAGATGTCAGATGACACCTCAGTGAGAGAAAACCTAAATCTGACATGAAAATCTGTGAAAGAGGTAAAGATTAGGAAAATGTCAAGGAATCTCCCAATGTCCAAGACAAATGATTAAAAGTGCCAATGGAGAAAAGCAAACAAATGAAAATATAAGAATGGTTTGCTTGTTTTAATGCCAATAAAACTTCTCTTGATTATTATTTTTGTCCAAAATAACAACTCTCGTACGTTCTTGTCTTTTGAAAGATGTCAGTGTCGTTTCCAATCAGAAACAAACTTCTTGTTGAACTGCAGATATGTCATGTGTCAGGCAGGATAAGGAGCAAATATGTTGCTTAAAAATATTTTTAAACAAAACTGATATATATGAGGAGGTCAGCTGGAGGCAGCAGTAAATACCAATTGAAACATACAGTAAATATAAGAAAGATCTGACAAGAAATTGAAGAAATTAGGGGGATATACAGTGAGTCACTACCTATTTGAGGTTCAGTATTTGCAGATTCACCTATTTGCATATTTTTGCTGTGGAACATACCTTCAAATTACAACATTTTCTGCTGGAAATGCAGCTTAGAAAGCTGAAATACCAAGGTGCAACGCTACTTCACATGCTTTTGACTATACTGGTAAAGTAGCCAATCCAGGAGCACTATCTACTTTCCTTGGCATTGATTGGCTGTGCCCCCAATGGTCTGAATAAGTTTGGCTGCAGATATTAGCTTCTGCGGTAGATTTTCAGTGAGTATGCATATTAAAGTGTTTCAACTTTTAAAATAGACACTTTTACTGCTGTACTGGTTGACTGATGGAGATTAGCTATGAAGGGAGCAGAAGGCTAAGAGACAGAAACAAAAAGTAATGAAACAGCTAAATAAATGAACATTATGAAGGAACACACAAACCATAAACAGTAGTCCTATCAGGACAGACAACAGAACATAAAATGATACAAAAATGAGTCAAAAAACAAAACCAACACAAAAATCAGCCCCCCGAGACAACACATTATAAATACATTAGAAAAATACTTTTTGAAAGATAACTGCCATCTGGTTAAGTACGTTGTGTACTCGAGAGAAACATTACCATCAGCAACTTATTCATTCAGATTACAGGTCAGTCTGTGTCATTTGCATTCAGTCGGCAGTCTCTGATTAAGTCCCACCAGAATGCTGGCTGCTTTTGTCCAGCTCATCTTGGTGTACATTTTATTTCCTCTGTGTTCTTATGCAAAGACAGATAAAGAAATACTGAAGCATCTTTGACTCATCTTTATATTCACCAGCCATTGAAGCATTTAGCAGCTTCTTTTAATATGTTAGTCATGAAGAATTATCCCTTTTTTCCAGAAAAAAAATAAATAAAAATCTGTCCTTAGATTCATATGTTTTCATTGTGTTGCTTAATGATTCATTTTCTGCCAGCAAATAAACCGGTGAGTTACTTTTAATAGAATTACAAACAGCACGATACCAGAAATGCAAATCTTCCGTCAGGCAAAGGATTTACGATCAGCTAAACAAACATTTATCCCGACCAGGTGATCTTTTTGTGTTTTTAAAGCTCTGTTAATCAGAGGTGTGTTTGCTGATGTGCTGACCTTCTGTCATATCAATTACAGCAACTTAGAAGCAGACCTGCTGTATTCTAAATCCTGTGTGTGTGTGGGTGTGTGTGTGTGTGTGTGTGTGTGTGTGCGTGCGTGTGTGTGTGTGTGTGTGTGTGTGTGTATGCGCGTTTGTTTGTTTGTAATACCTTGTGGGGACGATTTTCCTGACATACTACGTTGTGGGGACCATTTGCTCCTTGTGGGGACCGAAGTCTGGACCCCACAAGGGGAAACCCTGTTTTTGGGTCAGGGGTCAGAGTTAGAACTAAGGTGTGAATTGAGTTTTGGTTAGGGTTAGGAAAAGGGTAAAGGTCAGGTTTAGGCTGTAGAAATGAATGGAAGTCAATGGAAAGTCCCCATAAAGATAGCCACGCAAATGTGTGTGTGTGTGTGTGTGTGTGTGTGTGTGTGTGTGTGTGCGTGTGTGTGTGTGTGTGTGTGCGTTTGTGTGTGAGCTACTCAGCCAGTCAGAACATCACCAACACTAATTGAGTGAGTCCAGAAATGAGAAGCATGCACAGGTCCTCCCTGAGGGGTAAACAGAGTCTACATCCCACACACAAGCAAACACACACACACATGTGCGCCCACAAAGTCTTGCTAATGTAATTGATTTTCTAAATACTTCCATACTTTACGGTCACTGCCAAATGGAAATATATTTAAATAGTTTAGTAGATTATTTTAAATGTGGAAGAAATAACTTATGTATGCACCCACTGTCATGTGAGATCTTTCTTTAAGTCCTCTCATATCTTACAAGTAAAAAAAAAAAAAAGTTCCTCTAAAGGCTGCCTGTTAGAGCGATGGCCATTGAGATTTCATTTTCATTGCTTTGAGTCTTTCTTCATTCTGTCCTTTAGACATTTGTACAGTAACGTCTACGCTGCCTGAGACATTCAAGCAGGTCCCTTAGACTTGCTGCTTTATTGAAGTGCTCCTTTTAGTAGGAATGTAGTGTGCAACCACTTCCTATTGCTTCAGGACAGCTAAGTCATTCTGCACATACAGCTGATGTTGCAATAAAAAGTAAGATACAAAAAGTTACTTTTTTTTGGCTTTTATTAATTTTATTTGTATGAAATATTATCAATAAGGACACAAAAATTTTGAACAAACGCCCGTGGATATAAAGTGAGTTGGACAAAAACTGAGCTGAAATACTTTTGCTAAACATACAAAGCAAAGTACCTTTGCCACAGATGAATCCATTAAAATAATTTCTTATTGAAGAGGTACAGTTTAAAAACAGTTTCAGATGACCACATAATGTTAGAAACAACTTCATCCACATGGACGTATTGCTGTTCGTCAAAGCTATCGACAGTCTAACTGGTCAGAGGCTCACAGTATGAATCTATTCATTTATTTCATCTACAGTGGGGGAAAAGAAGTATTGAACACGATGTTTTCTTCAGTAAAAACATTTCTAGCAAAGCTGTGAAATGAAATTACACACTGGATGTTGGTAGCAACCCAACTGACCAGCGCCATACAAGAAAATCATTACGTTATGTGTGATAAAGAGGAATGACAGAGAAATCAGGCGAACACGTGAAGAAGGTGCAAACAGGGAGACAGCAAAGAAAAACACTGAGATATGTCGGTATTTACTGTACAATGTAATGTAGCTCCCTATAAGTGCAATTTAATATCAGATTGTTTAGTTCAAAGTGATGGTCTATAAAAGGTTTCCAGTGAACCAAGTGTTGAACAAACTAGGTAAAAGCAAAGAGCTCTTCGAAGTTGTTTGCAAACATATTGACGGCATTGAAGTCAAAAATAACCACCGACAGTCAGTAAGACCTGGGATTATTTGGTGCAGTTTGTTTATAGAAAGAACAGGTGACAGACTCTACACAATAACCTGAAAAGCTATGACTGTTTGATGCAGGGTTAGGATTTGAGTCTGCTCAGGTGAGATCTCTTTGGATGTTTGGCAGACAAATGGTATGCCGCATCATCAAAGAACTAAAACTCACTAAAAGTGGACCTTGGATGCGGGGAGATCATGGTGTAGGGAAATTCTTTTTACCTTGTGGTAGGGATAAACTGTATGTAACAAAGTGGAGCAGTAAATGGAAAAACTTACAAGGATTTTTTTTTTTTAAGTATATAAAGACAAAATAAGGGCAGATTCCTTGAAGACGACCATGATCCCACAAACAAAGCCAGTATTAATGGTTTGAAATAAAAAAAAAAAATCTAAAGCTGATATCTTTTTCATCTGACTGGCCCAGTCAATCATCTGGTACCAATTGAAAATCCAGGAATAGTGAAGAATACTTACAGTTCTGCAAAGATGAGTGGGCCATAATTTCTTCTCTAAAAGACTCGAGGCAAGTTATTGAGGTCTGGATTTTGTTTATTCCTTAATAATACATATTTTTATTCAAAAGCAAAGTATTTTGTGGTTACTCATGTTGCATTTGACTAATAAATTGGTTTGTTGTTCCTTTTAACACCACCGTAGAACCTTAAAAAACCTTAAAAATCCTTAAAAAAGCAGCTTTAATAGATACCTGCCTGTATTTTAGATGGAATACAGCAGCAAAGTTATCTATTTAAAATAAATCTTAAGTAAAGATGATGTAAACAACAACAACAACAACAACATGGAGTTTCTTTGTTTTCTGTTTAATCACCACTAAGGCCTGAAACGCCTTTGGTTATCTGTCAGACCTTTGACTGCATTTGAAACTTAAAAGTGTGAAAAATATATTTGCTTTCATGTTTTAATTTCCTTAATCCCAACTAACAGACACAGACTAAAGAATCATAATATATTCTTTTAAACACAAAAATCAAAGTAATATCAACATGTCAATAATTTATGCACAAATATACATTTCAATCTAATTATTACAAGAATTGAAAGAAAAGAAATAATTACAGTGAGAACTAAAAGTTTATAACAGCATAAAACATTTACATGATTATCATCATTTTCTTTTTAATCTTTACTATAGTCATGCCTGCTACCTTACCTGTAAGTCCCAACACACTTTCAGAAAACTGTCCCTATGGCAATTCATTTAAATAAGGCAAAAGCATGAACAAAAAAAAAAAAAAAAAAAAAAAAAAAAAAAAATCTCCAGAGACATGTAGTGTCTTAAATGTACAACATCCTGATAAAAAATAAATAAAGTACTGAGGTTCATAATGTTTGTCCACTCCCAGCAGTAAGAGCTCACCATCAGTTCATGATTTCAATTTAGAAACAAATTAAAAAAAATATGACTTTGTAAAAGACCTCAAGGCCAGATTTGAACTTGAATGTCAGATGTGACCTCTTTCTTTTGTGAAACAACCAGCTGCCTCCCTCTGCGCTGTGTTCTTCGGTGCCGCTGCAACGAGTACAGCCAATTCAAACGAAGAGCAAAAATAAAACCTGTGTGGGCAGCTAAATACTCTGACAATATTTCACATGGTGTCAACAGCTTTATAACATGCAGGAGTGAGGGATGTAAAAAAAAAAAAAGCATTACTAAAGAGGTCAGCCAGTGACACAGAAGGATTGCCTGCAAACTAATGAAGCATCTAATGTTTGGCTCATGTTTCACTTGCGTTTGTCTTTATTTCGCTCTCGCTTAGAAAAACGGTGTTAAAATCAACACGGCTGTGTGTGTACCAGCACCCAGAGAATGCCGCATTATACAACAATATGAGGTTTGTATCAGTGGACTTAGCAGGGAAGAGAGAAGAGAAAAGGAGATGATGATAGAAGAAGATCCAATAGAAAGAGAGGTGACGAAAGGAAGGAGACTGCTGGCGAGACGCTGGAGTCCAGCAGAAACAAAATGCACGCAAAAAAAAAGTGACAGGAGAGAGGAACCGGAGGGAACAATGGCATTTCAATCAAAAGATACCAGAGAGTTGTCTTGGAGAAACAGACCACAAGCAGAACTGCAGCCTCCAACACCAGGATCAGAGCCGCTGGGCTTCAGGCGTTTCTTCGCTACTACCAGGACCTTTTTTCCCTCGTGATGTGTGCATTACAGCACACACACATCATTTACACAGGTCCCCCCCAAGCCAGGTGCTATTTAGAGACAGACAAGGTCAACAAGCGCTCCAACATCTCACCAGTCTGTAGATGCCAGCGGCGGTGAACTACTCGCTCGCACCAAGAACAAGCGCAAATTCCCACCTCCTGCTTGACTCTGTAGAATCCATTTACCTCAAAGCCAAGGGGGGAAAGACCAGTTCCAGGATTTGGTCAGTTCACAGAAAACATACATCAGTTTGTAGTAAAACAAGGGGATCGTTATACAGTTCAGTTAACAAAA
>NW_015112696.1:355953-360491 GCF_001443285.1 Poecilia latipinna | reverse complement strand
AAAAAGGGGAGCTTTAAAAAATAAATTAAAAAAAAAAAAAAAAAAAAAAAGTAAGTCGTTCTGAAACGCACCTTGTCCCAAAAGATATGAGTCAGCAAATGTTGGCAGTAATGTTCATGTCGCTTAAACGACCTTATAGACAAAAGAAACGTAGATTGTAGTCTTGTTACGATGAGATATCACCATTAAACTGAAACAGGAAGAACTGAGTAAAAGCTTTGTAAAGTCTTTGAGTAAAGATACAACTTTTTCCCCGTTTAGTTCCTTCTTTATGCAGAACCCAATTAAGTGACTCCCTTACGCAAGTAGTTATAAAAAAACATTTTTCTTGCAGCTATAAGGGGATGGTTCGGATTTAAGAAGAAATATTCTGTGATGTTATCAGTGATGGTTCCCTCAGCTGTTGTAGAAAGACGCCACCTCACAGTAAGTTTGTAGAAAAGAAAAGAAATTCCCAAACAGGTGACATTTACTCAGAGGCACTCCCTGTTTTTGCTGATTCTAAAAATGCTCACACTGAAATAGTTTTTTTTTTTTTTTTTATCAGTGAAATACAATGCAGAACACTCTGGATCAGAATCTGAGTTATTCACATTTTGTGCTGATCTTTACAAGGCTCTAAGTTCAAAAAGAAGAGCAAAAGAGGGGGGGGGGGAACAGAGTAAACTAATTATTAAAAACAGGCTGTTCATCAGTTGATCAAAATTTAAAACGACTGCCATTAAATATTCACAATCTGGCCACGGACCTGGGTTTTAGCTCAACTTATGTCAGGAATTCACATTGTTATGATCTACTGATGGCAAAGGCAGAGGCGCTTTGTCTTTGAACATGGCAGGAATGCTGAGCTGTCAGGTTCCTCTTAAATTAAAGGCCGATTCTCAACCCAAATGAGGGCGTTAAAGGGCTCCGCATGGTTAAGTCAAACTGTTACCACCGTTGCAGCTGTGTGATGAAAGCTGCATCATTTTGTTCTCGGCCTCATGTCGTCTGTAGGAGGTACCCTTCTACTGCGATGTTTACTTTTCTACAAACTAACTGTGATGTGGTATCTGTCTACAGCAGGTTAAGAGAGGTATTATTAAGAATAAATTTAAGAGGAAAAAAAAACATCCAAGTGTGTTTATTCAGTACAATTCTGTTTGCCGTTATTCAACGAAGCGCCCATAGACATCTGCTGCCAATAACCGGCTCAGGTTTTTATCACAAGCACTGAGGAATTTCTGTGAAAAATCTGTCAGAGGTAATAATCTGTTTTACTCAAACTGGAGTGCAACAATAGCTTATACAGGTTGTGGTTCGTTTAAATTTAAAATGTAATTTTATTTTAGCTTTACTATTTTTGTGAGACTCATTATTCCATCCAGTATAACGTATGTTACATCTTAACTTTGTATTCCTGCAATTATAAAATGTTGAGGAAAGAACACAAGTCATTTTCTCGAACGAAAATTCTTCTCTCTCAAAAAAAACCCCCAACAAAAAATAAAGACTATCCAAACAGGTTAATTAATGTCATGGAAGTTTTGACTGGTTTTAAAAACACTGACATGAAAGTTCATACTGTAATGAGAGTTAAGTGGCTGCTGTATTAAATGCTCGGCTGTGTTTTTTTTCCCTTCTTTTAAAAATGTTTAAAAAAAAAGCATGCTGTATCACAAGGACTGCAGTCTCTTAACCTGGACCAATGAGGAATGAGGATTTGATTCAACGAGGGATTTGGCAGCTTGAGAAAAACACGGTCACGAGCAAAAATCACAGTCGGGTTCCAAAAGTTCTTGAGCGGCCAATGGGGCTCACTGTTACAGGCGGTCAAATAAAGAACCGAGCTTTAACAATGCAGACGCCTCGTCTTTTCATTCAGCTTTGCCGCCGTGCTGTTGGTGCAGATGGCCGAGCAGAGATATCACAGGCGATGTCTTTGTGTCAAAGTGTGAGTTTGAGTGTGGGTGACTGTGTTTGTGTGGAGTTTGTGTGTCTGTGGGCGTAAGCTCATCTGAACTGTCAGCATGACACGACGTGGGAGCGATGATAGACGGGTGAGTGCCTTTTTTCAATCTCACCGCCTGATGCGTGTGTGCGCATGTGTAAAAATCAAGCTAATTTCTAAACAAGTGAATCAAGAGCTGGTCTGGATTGCACAGTGATTGTAAGCGCAATGGGAGGGGGGGGGTTTATTTATTTATTTATTTTTAAGGGTGAGGTTGGCGCGAAGCAGCAGCAATGTTTTCTCCTAAATATTAAACCTTATGATAACTTGAGCTGATGATTTGGGTGCTTTTTGCTTTTTTTTTTTTTTTTTTTTTTTTTGGCATCCTCAACTGTCTCTCTGTGTGAGGGCTTGCAGTTCGGCCGTGTGCAGGGAATGCTGGAGGAAGACGTTTTTCCGGCTATAGCTATGCAGAGACAGAGGGCCGCGAGGTGGTTGTCCTAAACGGCCGGTGAACGCAGAGGAGGAGGAAGAGGAGGAAGCTGACGAAGGTGTGGGAGGTGTTGGCGAGGCCCGGTCTGATGACGAGATGTTTTGGGTGGAGCTCCCTCTGCTTGCGAGGCTGTGGAGACTGGAAGAAGCGCTGTCCCCGACTGCACGGGGGATTAGGCTTGGCGGATGGTGATCCCCGCCTCCTCTCTTCACCCCGCCGGACAGACTCGCTCCACTTCCTCCTTCTCCTCCTCCTCCTCCTCCTGGAGTTAAGGACTCAGAGGAGGAGGACGCCCTCTCGGGCTGCCGGGAGAAAGGAGGTGAAGCCGAGGTGGAACCTGGGGGCTGATATGTACTGGTCTGGGCTGGTGTGGTGGGTGAGGTCTGGACGGAGGACGGGTCTGAGGAGCCTGAAGCCAGATGACCTGCAGTGTTCCCAGCGCCCTGGTGGTGGCGCTCCTCCCTGGCAGCGTGGCGCTCTGCGGCAGCAGTGGGCCGACAGTGGTAAGGGTGGTGTTGGTTATAGTGGTCCCCTCCTTGTGCCGCTGATGCTCCCCGCACCACCCTTCGCTCCCTTGGAGCCAGGCTGATGCTGCTGCTGCCGAGTCCTGACCACCGGCCTGGAAGGCTGATCTGAGAGAGGAACACAGAAAAACAGACAGATATCAGAGAGACTTCACTGAGAACAACTCACTCTGCTCTTTTTGGCAGCGAGTGTGTGACACAACCTGCCATTTTTCAAATGTTAGTCACCGAACATGTCTGTCTCAGGAGAGTAGGGATTATTTGAGAACAAAACACAGTCAGACAGAGCAAAATGAAGAGACAGGCAGCATGAGAGAGTTGTGTCCCGTGTTCACGATAGGTTGTTAATTGGATGACATTTGGAGAATCATCTCGTTGGACCTCTGTTGTCTCATCTAATTGTTTCCGAACCGACCATAACTCTGCAACGAGCAAACGTACGCCTTCAAAGAGAAGCAGAACAAGGCAGCGCATTTATGGAGATATGTTATTAAGGTACGCTTAAGTCCTAACTCACAAGGCAATCTCACTGTTTATCACACACGTACACGCACACACACAGAGACACAATAGGGAAGATGGCACATAAAGCTAGATGGCAGAAAAAGGAGCCACCTGTTCTCTTTCACACTCCACTGCACCCCCTTATGCAACATATCTCATCACTGCCCCTCTTCTCTGTAGCTCTCAATCTCACACACTTGCAGCCGAAATCACGCCGGGACCAACTGTGCAGTGTTCAGCAAAGAAACAAAATCTCATCTGACACTGAACCTCGAGGGAAAGTGAGCGGATTTGACATTTTCTAACACAATGCTTCTCTGTTTGTGTGTGTGTGTGTGTTTTTTTCCCTCTGTGCTCTGTGCATATGCATGAGCATGTGTCTGTGTAATGTATATAGGCTCCTGGTGTGCATGGGGGCAGCATGATGCCTATGTGCTTTCATTGTGTTTCCATGCACCCCTGCTTACAAATTAATGTAAAAAGAAAAACCATGTTGAACTTGTCAGCAGAAATGTGATTAGCCAGCACACAGCTAACCGAAAGCATGAAGTGCTTAGACTGCCAGCTGCATGTGTGCTATTGTTAACCTGCAAACAGAGGAGAGCTGCTCGGAAACCAGTGACCACAAATATAACAAGGTAATCATACTTTCATTTCAGGCAGAAGAAAATGCTACTATTATATGTTTAACAGGCCAAATTATCTATAGAAGTTCCATTTCTAGTGTTATGCTGATGCTTCAGATCCATACTTTCCAAAATTTGGTAAAAGTGCCACTGATACTGGTAGAGATTTTGGTATAAATTACATTTTGGGGTTAAAGTGTAACAGTTGGCTCTACAAAATGACATGTTCAGGTGACCAGCTAAAGACCATTAGAAATGCAAGCTAATAGTTTCTCTAAGATCACCACAGCAACATGTTTACCAAATCTGATTGCATAACACTGTGTAGTTTTTGTTTGTTTCCAAGGGTCAGGTAGGAAGAAACCGTCTGACTTTTTCCATTTTTTCCTAAAAAAGATATATATATAGGTTATGTGGCTCCTTTCCTTGTGACCTCATCGAGGTTGCCATTTGCTTGCTGT
>NW_015112696.1:285716-351968 GCF_001443285.1 Poecilia latipinna | reverse complement strand
TATATATATGTGTGTATTAAGACAGATGAAATATTAGAAAATACTTCAACGCAACAAAGATAACGCAACGAAATGTAGGTAGTAGGCAAATTTTTTCTCAACGCCAGACTAGAAATCTTGCTCTGATGTACGATTTCTATCTTCCAACATATGAAAGGATTCTGCATAGGGTAAGCTCTTATTCAAGCTGCTGTATGAAGAACAAGATCGGGTAAACACATTCAAGGATGATCTTCAAGATGAAAGAAACGGGAACAAGGACAACCTCTTTCAGAACCACTTTGTTCATGATATGGATCCTCAGTTTGTGGGGTTTAACAAAGTAGACTGTGAAGTGATTGTTTGTTTGTGTTTTTCATAACACCTTTAGTGCTTGGATTAAAACGAGAGGAAAAGGGAAGAAAAGAAAAACGGCATATTTCCGTCTAAAAACACCTAGTGTTATCGGAATGAATACTCGTAGGTCGTTTTAAAAAAGGAGTTCAAAAAGGACTCTCCTTGGTAAATCCTTAGGACCTCTGTTCTGCATGTCCGTCACATACATTACACCACACCTGCAGGATAAAGGAACGCTAATTGACGCACTCATTAGCTTCAAATAAATAAAAACGTGAACTGAAGCTTAGAAATCTGCTCTCTAGCAGCTGAGCTGCAATACGCTTTCATGCAACACACTCTGCCAAAACATCAAACAGTGTCGTTGTCCATACAGCTTTCTTAAAGAGCTTGGGGAGTGCATCCCTACTTTCTAATGGACTCTAATGGGTGGATAAACACTACAACACATCTCACACATTCCTTGATCTAATGAAGGGGAGTGAGAATTAACTCACCAGACACATTTTCAACATGGGGCGTTGGGAAGAAAACATGGGGGAATTGTTACAGCGTTGAATATCTGCTGCGCACTTGTCAATGTATGCGGGGCGGCTTAATTAGGGCTAAATCACTAATCTTATGAAAAAAAAATTTAGTTGTTTTTCCACCCATAGACATCTGAGGAAAAACAACAGAAGGTAAGGCACAAATAGTGAGATACAAGTTGGCAGGCGCCTTGGAAGAAAACAATTACCAGAGACTGCATTAAGTGCTGATTGAGGAAACATATGTTGCGTATCAAAGGGAGATTTCTGGTCTATCTGAAAATGACACCATGAATCATCTTCGATGGATCAAATAAAACCTTGGTGGTTAAATTTGAGTGCATGTGGGTGTAATGAACACAGGCACCACAGGTTAAGGTTGAACAGAAAGAGAAATACACAATACACAGCCAAACCAAAGAAGAAAAGATGAAAAAAAAAAAACACAGAAGGTGAAAAAAGAGACAATTGGTTCGGAAGTGATTAAACGCAGAGATAAAGAAAAATGACTTTAAAACTGGAGCAAATAGCAAACTGTGCAGGAAAAAAGAGAACAAGACTGATTTACAAACTCAGGTGTCCTTTCTCAAGTACACGCTCTGCGGCAACCGGGTTGCCAGTGTGTGTTTGTGTGCAAACACTCTGGAGAGTACCTCGGTCTCACACATGGTCCTAGGAATACACACACACACACACACACACACGTGCACGCACATGCACAGACACAATTACACCGTCATACACACACCCAGACCAAGGTAAATCAGATGGGGCTCCTCTAGAGTTCGTTTTTATAGAGTCGTGAAGAATAAAGCAATGGGGCCGTGGAGAAGTTTGCATTAGCAGATCCTTAAAAACTTCACTTATGTAATATTTGCCATCATTTGTCTTAGACAAGAAACAAATTAATGATTTATGTTTACACTGAGCTGCAACTCCTAGAAATCTCAGTTCGACATAACTTGAAAAATAAAGCAACGAAAAGCTGAGTCAAGTCTAGTTAAAGCCCTCTACAAAATAAGTGAAGCTTAAAAAGCAAATCTTTCCCACCGAGTTTAGAGAAGTTACACTTTGTCGGTATTAATTATTTAGCTTCTTTCATGCCGAACACGTCATACGATCTAAAAGCTAATGTGGATCTTTGGAAGAGGGAAACACCAGAAAAGCAGCTTTGTGACAATAGTCACATCGCTTGAACTTTTTTAACGTTTTGTTGCATTATAACCACAAACATGGATGTATTTTGGGGGGAATAGAATAATGCAAAGTCGCGTCAAACTTTGAACAAGAATTAAAAGACCAGGATTTTTACAAAAAAAAAAAAAAAAGCTGAAAAGTGTGGCATGCATTTTTATCAAGTCCTCTTGAGGACTTCTTTAACCCTCCCACGGTCTTTAAACCCCACAAGATTTTTACTCTGTGCGCGGTCTGGTTGGGTCGCACTGAGGCTGCGTGTGACTTTACAAGGTTTTTTTTTTGCATAGCTTCCAAAATTGATGGTCTGACGGGACGACCCCTCCACTTCCACGCCCTCCGACCACGACATTTTTGACACTCCTCTTGAGCATCGCACTAAGACCACGGGAGGGTTAAAAAACTATTCTTTGCTGCTAGTAAGAGCTTTCTTTTGGTTTAAATCTTGACCATCTCTGTACTTATAGAAACTTTAATTTCATTCTCAGAAAAAGTGCTTGCACAGAATGAAGCTGGGCATTTCTACACTGTTGGATAGTGCACAAATTATACTTTATTACACTGGATGGAACAGGGCAATGCGTGATGATAACAGCTTGGGATATTGTTCCATAATAACTAGCTAGAGAAGGCGTATGAATGATGTTGCAAGGTACCACACTGGTAAATTCTCATTTGGCAATAATTAAAGACATTATTTACTAAAGCATAAAAAATTTAAATTGTTCTTTCTTACTCCACCAACCCTCATACTAGAAAAGTATCTCACTAATCCCTGTGTGAATATTCAGGATTTATGGGAAAAATTAACTATGTAGCCTCTGAATGATCACCGTGGTCCTAAAGGACATAAAACAAAGAAACAACTTGGGGTAAATCTATAAAAAATGATCAAACTTTTATCAAATATTTTATTGCACCGCTTCCTGCTGCATAAAGCCTTTACAGTAAATTTACAAGGTAGCTGAAAAATAAACGAAGTGATACATAAAGCTGAGAAACGAGATTTCAGTTCCAATCGAGTACAAGAATGCTTTAACTAGCATTTTCCACGATTTATTCTGAGTTGAAAAATTGACTTTTCACAGACATGCTGTGCTCCGAAGAGTCTCTGAGGGCAGTTAACAGGATAAATCATCCAAATACAATCAAACAAAAGGTGAAACTAAGCCTGGGTTTGCCGTCTCAAGGCACTGGATTGCCTTCACTTTGAACTTGCTGGTTTTTATCGATACATGAACTGCTTAGGAAGTGAATCTCTGTTGTACAGCCTGTAGCAGAATCTTTGCCTCACTTCACTCATTTAATTTTGACTTTGTTATATTTTTCAACCTTTGTAAGCATGGAATACTCTGAGTTAGTAAATAAGTAGAATAACTGAACATAACATTTTTTTTTAACATTTTTATGTTTCCGATAGTCACAGATCAATTTTTTAAATAATAGAAGAACTAGACTTTAAATGCAAAGCAGAAAATCATTAAAAAACACAAACAAAAAAACAAAAACTTTCTTTTCTCCTTTTACCAGTTTGCTTGAGAATAAAAGACAATGACTTGACTTAAAATATTTTTGGCAGAAGCTTTTAAAAATATGCTTTTAACAGCATCTGCAAGTGTACACGTCAGATCATGTAACTGAAGCAGGGAGGAATGCAAATAAATCCCAAAGCTATAATCCAGAATAGACAAACTAAACATCAGGCTGGCTGCACTGGAAGTAAGGATGCAACATGTGCTCTTTGAAATTCCTGCCCTCTTTCCCTACAGTCAGCAATGCAGCAGGTTGTGTTTCTCTTGTTTTTTTTTTCTCCTGCATCTGAATTATCACCTGCTTTCAGCAGACTAAATATTTAACCTACTTGCCTGTCAAGAGCAGATTTAGTCTTCCAGAATCTGACACTTTCTGGCCCACCTTCGAAAGACATTAATAAACATAAATATGGCAGGATTATCCTCTAAATCCAGGAATAAAAGGCTTCTGTTAAATGTGGCCAACTGCCTTGGAGAAAAGAAGTGCCATTAGTTTGGAAGTAAACACAAAGTAATGTATATAATCGTTAATTTGCTTTTTTTATTCAACACTAAAATCTCCTTAAACTTTTGCGTCAACATTAACACCATCTTTCAGCAAACGGTGAATATTTTAACTTAACTGTTTGTCACAATTAGCTCTGGTCTTTTTGAATTTGATGCATTTTTTTCCCCTCTGCTTTTCCACAAAATGCATCCAAAATGTCCCAATTACGTTTGGCCAAACTTTGTACTATTTCCGTGACTATGTAAACGCAATCCAATAAAACCTTGGAATAATACCATCTTTATTTCACTTCATAGTGAACATGAACTCCAAAACAGATGTGCCCTGTTTTTATTCTGCAGTGCATAAGTTAACCATGATAGCTACACTGAATCTTATATAGAGAAGACAGAGCACATGTTACTGTAAACTAAAGATTAAAAACAGAAGGCAGGGGGAAGGGAGGAGGTAGGTGAAGCAATGGATAGGCCCCTCACCGACATTTGCTGATGACAGTTTGGGTGGGGCCGGGTCTAAAATAATGAAGAAGATTGAAAACATGAAAGGAGCAGTCAATCCAGCCCACACAGCAGCAAACTGTCACTCAGAAAGCTGGATGTCATATCTTGGACATTGTTGACGGATGAGCTGGTATGCCAAACGTGCTATACTTCGAACTGCACAATCTAGTACATCATAATAACCGTATGCTTCTATTTGGTGCATTCAAATGCCGTATTCATTTTTCATTTGTGCCATAAAATTTATTTTTTCTCTTTTCCTCCCCCAAGAGCTCGGTGACAGCACAACTGATTCTGTATATTTATTATGCAAATTATTGCAGAATGTCTACAAGACTATTTTGGGGAGCCAACAACAATTAGTGCAGCTTAATTTTACAAACTCAACAAGATATTGACACTAAGAAGGAGTGAAAATACATTAAAAATATTAGATAAGTTAAGTCTTAGATTTGTGTTTATATGTAATTTCCTGAACTTTCTGTTAACAGTAACTATATCCAACTTAGTGCTCCATCCAGTTTATAAAGTATTACATGTTGCCTGGCAACTGCATGATATTTTTCACTGATAAAATGCATGAGTAACATCAGGATGTCTGCTAGCATCAAAACCATCCATTTGTGCTTTGTGTAAAAGCCTCAAATGTGATCGCAGCCAACATTTAGGTTTGCTGAACAAGTGTCTGACGAGCAGCTCTTAGTCACTTCTTATGATTGGGGGAGTTGAGTAGTGCGCTGCCCCAGGGTTTTAAACATCCACCCACAATGGAAAACGCAGACTGGCCAGCATCGAAGTCTGTGCCATGCTGTGGCTACGAGGCCCAATGAGGTTTCTTCAGCATCTCTGTTGGGCAGGGATGTTGAGAGTCTGGCAAAGCTCATCAACCACCATATCTCCAAAAAGCCTCGTGACTCAGTGTGTATGAGCCTAATCGTTGGAAAAAAAACAAAAAACACCCTCGTCAACCACAGGCTAAAGAAATAACATCCAAAATCTTAAGCAGGAGGGGTAGAAAAGGTAAAATATGTGAATAGGTGACAAATCAGAAATGAACAGAAAGAAGGAAGTAAGGATAGGAGCTAAGAAACACAAAAAAAGGACATATAAGTAGATGGGGAAAGTGTTAGGAAGGGGAATATGAGATCAAGACAAAAGCAAATAACATAATAAGGAGAGAAGAGCAGGTCAAAGAATAAAGGTGAAGGGATGACACGGAGGTAAAACAACAAAGAAGAAGCGGATAGCTCGACAGGTGATGGGAACTGCAGAGCGAAGTGAGAGTAAAAGGTGACAGCAAAGAACCAAAGTTACACAAGATGAAAGAAAGAGATAATTAGAAAGCTAGAGACTGGGATGAAGAGAAAAAAGTAGTGAGACAGAAAGTGTGAACGTTAGCATCAGAATAAGCCATGACAGCTACAAGGTGGACAGAGAAGAATCTGACATCAATTTCTGTCCACAAGGAATCCAACACAGAAAAAGAAGCTACAGTCCAGACATTATTCATACCTTTGGCTGATTTAGGCTTAAAGTACATTTTAATTTCAAAAACACATTTCTTCTGACTGGACATAATAACATTTTGGAGCGGCCCAGCAAGTGTACCGACTCGAATCTGATTGAGAATTTGTGGAAGGAGCTAAACATTAGAGTGATGGCAACAAGGCCTTCTAACTTTAAGGACATGAAGCTCATCATCAAGATAAGTTATCAAATTAACAGCTCACACATTCAAAAATCTAGTCAGCAAATGTAAAGAAGAGTTTGATTGCTATAACGACAGCCATTTGTTTAATGAATACAAAGATGTTTTAACTGGACTGCATCCAAGTGATTTTAGCTCCATATTAGCTACTGAAACAAACTCCCTTTTCTGTGTACTTCAGCACTCAGTTTCTGGATTGATTGCTGCCCCTGGCTGTCCCTTATGTGTCAAAATGGCACTTACTCTAGTTGTCTAATTATCACAAAAGCTGTGATGCATCCACACCTTGTTTTTAAAGCCTAATGCATTTCTATAACTGTCATTGATGGTCAATGTAAATCTCCACAATACTCTCCTGTGTCATTTAACTATTTTTTTTATATATATATATAAGTCTGCCGGATTGAACTACTGATAAATAATATTTGCTTACATAAAACTAGAGTGCCATGTTCTTGAGTAGAGTAAAAAAATATTATTTCAGCAAGTGTCATGATAAGAAAAGCCACACAGTGTGCTGGACTCTTTCCATTTCCATGGTTTGACATTTCTTTGATCTGCTTGAGACCTGGCAGGAGGCCTGAGGTTATTTCACCTTAATAAGGGTAAAACTGTAGGAGCTATTTTCTACCAGCCCCACCAAAGGCAACAGGGCTGTAACCGTGGCGTTGTTCTTCATTAAAACCCAAAGCTTCACAAAGAATCTTAAATTTCTTAAATTCTTTGGTGGTAAACACCAAACATTTGACTGCGCTTCCAAGGAATGTCTCTAAATTCTTCAACTTTCACAACTGGATGTCGCTCATTCTATTCCCCCAGTAAGGTCGTAGACGTGTTTTGAATTGGCACCTTGTCAAACAACAGAGAGGGGGAAAAAATGTAAACACGCTATTTTATGCAGAGTGTAGAGTGTCACTCTGCAAAAATGTACCATCCTCCTCGATAAGGGAGTGTCTTCCAGCTAAATATGTTCAGTATATCTGCTATAGACTTAAGGCAAAAATAATTTGGATGTCTCCAAAAACTTTTTATAAAGAGGCTGCATCGTTGAGTACATTGCATAATGTTAGAATACTGGCTCTGCAACTTATATTTCAATTTATATTCCCAATCACATCAATCAATGGCTTTAGGTTGGACATATTTAGGAGAAGGGATCAGTACAAAGAGGTCTGATCACTCAGCTGTCTGACATTGAGAATTTTGTTTCCGCTTACTCTTAGGTATAACTTAATAATAAAGTTTCTTTAAAATCAGTGTCATTGTATACAACATTTTGCATCTGATGAATGCATACAGAAAATATGAGATCAAAGACAGCAATAAAGTATAAAGGCTTGACAGTTTGACAAGATAGATTCATGGACTGACATCAGGGAAAACAATGAAGAATGAAGTTATGACAGTGCGGTACAGGCTGTCAGGCTGATACATCATGTGGGGAAAACTCAGAAACTGTAGATTCTCTGATGCTTATGTGTGAGCACAAACCCTTTGTACATGGATGTGTACATTCACCACCAGACTGCTGAGTTATGTGCTATGTGCAGTGTGCAACATGACGCTAGGAAGAGTCACAACTGAAATCAGTTTCAAGGAAAAAAACAACAACAAAACCACCAGCCACGAATATTTAAAACATGTTGGGTCTTGACTGGTACAAATTAATCTGCCATAAAATCTGAAACTGTCGGCAAACAAGTTTTAAAAGCTTTAATGCAAAATATGGCTGTAGTTGTATACTGTTCCTGGTTTTATTGTGTTTTTAAACAATTACAAACACGCTGCTAACCTCCAGGTTTTTGGAAAGAAAAAGCTGAATACACCAAAATTCTCACCAAATGCTACATCATGTACATCCACATAAACTCAACAGCAACTGTGTTAGCCTTGCTGTTTATGGATTGGACCACCTTTTCATATTAAAACTACCATTATTGTTTATGGTATAGATTCAACATCATGTCAGAAATCTTCCTCAGACACTTTGGTCCATAATTACATGACAGAATCACTCAGGTGCAGTACATGTAGACATGGAGGTTCAGTGGAGTACAGTGATCACATCATTGTGTTAAAAACACGGTACATTGTGGTTGTAAAGGAATGAACATGGTCAGCAAAAATATTGAGGTAGACTGTTGTGTTTAAAAAGACTGTTGTGCTCAGTTGGTACTTGCAGAAGCAGCCTGAACCCTTGATGTATGCCAGGATTGATCTATGTCCCCCATGCTGTTTTTACTAAGTTCTGACCCTGAAAGTTGGAGCTAAAATTGAGGTTTATCGATCCAGGCAATGTTTATTCAGTCTGTCATTGTCCAATTTTGGTGAATCTGTGGGAATTGTAGCCTCAGTTTCCTGTTCTCGGTTGACAGGATGGTGTCTGGTCTGGAGTTCTGCAACTGATTCAAGACTTAAGATGCTGCAGGTTCAGAAACGGTATCCCAGATATTTTGGTTGAAATTAATGGTTATATGACCCACTATTGCCTTTTCTATAATCTCAAAAGAGTCTGCCCATTCATCTCCAACATCAAAACCGTATTTTTACCTACACAATCCTGCATGTGAGACATTTTCTCTTTGCTGGACAATGTTCTGTCATCCAAAGAAATGCTGTTGTATGAAAACCCCAGTAGATAAGCACTGTCTGACACCGACAACCACACTATGTTCAACGCCTTTTAAAGGGAAGGTAGGTAGTAATGCTGGTCTGGAAGTTGTGAACCCAATTTAGGCAAACCGTGATTGGTAATGGGAATAAGGTGGATGAGGGAGGGTGAAAAAGGGTGGGTGATTTAAATGTCCTCATCCTAAACTTTTATGGGAATGAAAATAAGCTATCTGCCATCCGAAATGCCAAGGGCACAGAGTCAGTATGTGGGCAGGAAATACAAGTAGGCTGGGAAATGTTGAAGCTTCAGTGACATGTTGGTGATCGTATCAACTCTGAGCCAAGATTTCCACATACCCATGTTTACATGCTGTCCAGTGCTAAAATAACGCAGGGTCTTACTGTCAAGTAGCACTAAAAGCAAATAAAAGTTGTAAAAATTAAATAAAATGTCTTTTTGAGAACATGTACATTTCACACACGATTTTTGCAAAGCATTGATGTCACTGCTCTAAACAGATGTCAACACCATGTGGACAACATTTTGTCAATCATTTGGTTATTTACTTTCTTGAATCAAAGTTTTTTTCATAGGTTTAGTTCTTTAATAAAAGAGTGGTGGTGATGTTGTCCTTCCAAACAGTCTGAAACCAAACAGTTCAGTTATGCTGCATTAGCTCAGTATCTACATACTCATGTAGAAATGTGCTTATGTTCATAGAACATACTGCTATGCATTGACTTTAAATATCAATTATTACTTCTTCACATGCCAGCCTGATAAATATAGATACACCTTCACCTACACAAACACACACAAACACACACACACTTACTTTCCTGTCAGTTGGTGCAGCTGATGAGCTGCTTTCCCATTTCTCATCTTGTTCTGTGTGACAGCCCAGGTGGGCTGACACACTACAGGAGATGTGAAAGGTGGGAGTAAGGGAGAAGAAGAGATTGAAAAATGATGCATGAAGAAAACACAGAGGAAGCGTGGAGCTTTCCAGGAAGGAAAAAAAAAAGCACTGGGTAAATTTTTCCATCAGATGTCTGCTCGGCCCGATGGTAGTGCTGCAGCTGCCACCTGTGTCGTCACATTAAAAACAACTGAGTGCCCCGCTGCACCCACAATCCCCTCACTAGGACAGAAAGAGAAGGCAGAGTAGACAGAGATGTTTCTAATGATAGATTTCCTCCATATATTTAACACTACGCGACACCGGCCGCTGGGAAAATATTTCTTATCGCAGGGAACATTACTTTATTTCTTTTTAGTCACTTTGGCAAAAATATGTTGCTTCATGGACGTTATTTTGTATTACAATATTTCAAAGTAACACAAGTAAGACAACTTTAAGCTTTCAGAACTAGAACATTAAAATGACCATTAACATACTGAATAAAGAAAGCTTGGTTTTTCATTGCACTTTGGTGCTTACTGGACCTTGCTGGAGAAAACAGAGTGCTCTTCATAGGCAAAACTGTCTGACATTATGCTCTTCATGATGTATCTGCAAGTGTGTGATTGCAAGGGACACACTACTCTGAAGAAGATTAGCTGATCTGATCAGCAATGGCAGTTACCAACTCCAAATGCAACTCCAATTAATTTGTCCTAATTCAACCCATTTCACATCTACGCCCCCACTGTTCCTCTGCTGCATCAGCACCTCAGGTCATAAAATTACCAAGTACCTGTTTGTCACAGCTAAGTGAGTCTGTCCTCTGAGCCGGCAGTGTGGGCTTGTGCAAAACAGCATGGGTGTTCATTTACAAAAATAAACAACCCTCATTTGGTCAGTTAACTCCAGGCAAGTGACTATTTTTACAGACAATTAACATAAGGGACAATGTCAAAAGTCTACAAAGAGGCCACTTCTTTGGTTCAGGTACACATGGCTTGTAGTCATATCTCCAAAGATCCGTACATAAAGTGATACTCTGTAAAGACAGTGTGCCCTTTAAATAACACATTCAATCATGTGAAGTCTCTCAAAACATAAATTTCAGAGAATCTCTGTTGATGCATGTTGGTATTCTGAACTAATATCTCAACTTATCCCTAATTTCAAATGTCTAAATGGAGCGTTTCTGTTACATTACCTTATTTTATGGTGTATATAAATGAATTTGTGGACTACTCACCAGGTATATTGGAGCCCCTTACAGTTAAATAAGCATGCATAATGAAAATAGATCCTCACATTTGACTGTTACAAAAAAGTTAATCAGGAAAACAACCAAATGCAAAGAACAGAAGACTCTGTCCACACAATTTTAAGCATGACTTGTGATTATAGGATCTCCACTAGCATAAGTTGAGCGCAGATGGTCTCGCAAAGCTTCTGGAAAAAATTCAGAAGGCCCTTTTGTTTTTTTTTTTTTTTTTTTCAAGTGAGGCACGTTTTCCAAATGGGGTTGGAAAAAGAAAATGAGTTTGCAAAAGTTATTTTGCTCTAATTATGTTTTAATTATCTATTTTTGTGCAGAATAATTGGATCTTTCCCCACATAAAAGCCACAGAGATCATTAGCCTACATTCAACATTGATGTTGTCATTGATTGTGCTCTGTCCCATTTTAAGCTCATCAACTGATAAATAAAAAGGTGACATTTAAGTAACAACCAGTTGGAGTGGCCAAAGACCACTCCCACTGGGATGAAGAGCTTCATCTAAACCTACATAAATCCAAACAAGAGGAGCTATTTCAAAATACTTTTAAATGTTTACAAAAATATTATTCATCCAAAATAACTAGTTTTTTTTTTTTATTGGTGTCAAAATTAGCCAAGATATCACATCAAGACAAGATTCAGGTTTGTAAGGAGGCCAACAGTTTCTCTTATAGAGAGTGTGTTACAAACACCTGTACACCGAGTCAAGCAGTTTTGTTAATGGTTTAAAACTCCAGAAAATACAGTAAAAAAAAATATATGATGACATAGGCTCACTGACAATCACCAGTGTTCTTGCATGAAAAGATTGGACTACAGTGATTGAAATACATTATTTTATCTTTACACCTGAAACTCCCTTAAACATAAGGGAGAGTCTAGAACAAAGTATATATACGATTTAACATCTTTAGCAGCTTATATAAGCAGAAAAAAAAATCTGTATCTATATATCACTAGGAATGCATTGAGACAGTGCTGAAAATTCATTACATTATACTTTCACTGCAAACTAGATCTAACGTATTCCTTTTCCTTATTTCAAACAGTGAAGGCTATTTTAGAGCCTTTACCTTTTGTCTGACCATTTACTCTTGCAGTGTAAATGTCTTTTTATTAACTCGAGCTTATTCTGTACGTTCTTAGAAACTCACAGTACTAAATTATAAAGAATCATATGCCATCTTTGAATTGAATCATGTTCTCTTAAACTAAGTTTTGATAAAGTGCATGGAATGACACTGGACATGAGTTATGTTGTTCATTGTGTATGACTAGTGAATTTGGGCAGAGTTTTTGGGTTAATGTCAATCAATGCTTGTTAAATCTTGCTTATTTATGTTTTGCTTTGTTTCTCTGCTTCCTGCACTTAGATTTGTCTGCCTTCATGTTTTATTTAGAAAAAAACTGTTTCCCTTGCTCCCTTCTGATTTCTGCCTTTCTCCATGCCAAGCCATTGTCGCAGATTGATCCTGATCTATTCACTAAAAGTAATTTTCTTTCTCCGTATACATTCAGCATGGTTTCCTTTGTTCTTTGCTGGTTTGTTGGCGTTCACCATACTGTAGCCCTTTTGTCCACTGGAAAACAAATCGGTAGTCAAGTAGATTCAAGTTGTACTTTGTTATGTCTGTTAAGTGTTTTGTGTAACCTTGCACAGTCAAACACCCAGAGGGGGTATTCACACAGCTTATGTGTCTGACTATGTTGTAAATTGGGGGAGAATATTTGTAAAAAACAAAATACTCCAGATAATTTACTAAGAGATGTAGTACAGTACTAGAAAACAAACACAGCAAGCCGTCAGGACATGCATACCATTTAATCGCTGGACTGTAAATTCAGTCAGTGCAGTTCATTCATAGAGCATTAATCTCAGAAAACCTAAAATGTTTCAAGTGTGTCAGAACATAGATGCTATTAAACAGGGACTTCCTTATTTTTAACAAAGCCAAAAACTTTGGAATTTAGATTTAGCATTGTATATTAGATATATACAATGTGGTTCACATAATCATCAATCCATGTGAATATTCCCTTGAGAAAGCAGACCCTTGTTTTTTAATAGGTTGTCATCATTTTCAAACACATTCGATGACAGAAGTTGACAACAACATGAACTTAAAGCAGCAATTTCACAAGCATGTGTTGGTCTTTGCCATCTATTGAAGTTGACACTGGGTCATTTGTACCGTTACCAGTTTGACAAAACGTTCCCAAGATATTTAAAAAACATCTTCCTCGTTTTCCTACTCAAAAAACTCAGGTCTAAAAGGACAAAAACTGCAAAATGACCAAACAGTAAAAAGTCTAGCTTCCTGTTTAAAACCCTCAACTGTCAAGAAGACAGCAGTGTCCTCCTGGACCCAAGCATTTTGAGGTTGACAGTTAAAAGGATAAAAAATAAATAACTTTATTACACCGATCATCTTAATTTTCATAAGAACGTACACAGCAAAATGAACCAAGAACATATTGTAAATATATTGTTTCAAAATCTTGAATAAGAATGAAGAAGCATTGCAGAATTTTTGTCTTTCTAACACAGACAATCAGCTTAATCAACAAGGTGATACAGACAAAAGGATCATGATGCAAAGGCTTGTCTATGTCTGTTTGACTAAAGAGATTGTGCAAGCAGAAAACTCCCTTTTGGACACGCCACAGCCCAAAGTATGTGCAGCCGTGCAAGTGCAGAGAATTATCTCACTCAGAGGGGGGAAGACATGAGAATCCATGTCAATTTCAGATTTCATGTCGTCACTGAATATTCATTAGCAATGTTTGTCAGTTTAATATTCTATCTTTGGTGTGAGTCTCCCTAGTTGGCCTCAAGGCCATCCGGAATGTGGAGATTGCAAAAGAATAGCTTATCAATATTCATATAGGTTTATGCTTTCATTAATGTTGCAACAAATTGTATCAGATCAAACTCACAGCATGTGGGTGTGTCCACACTGGGGCATCTCACAGACCGAAAGAGAGAAAAAGGTTGAAGAGAGAGGGAGACTTGTCAGAGGGGGTGGAGGGGGAAGATGGTGGGGAACAAAGAGAGGGACAAGACTGCTACAGATGGTCGAATGTCTCCAAAAGATAAGAGCAAACTTTGAAAAAGAAGGGAAAGGATCAAACAGATGAGCAGAGACAGAGGAGAAATAAGTGGGAGGTCAAGAGAAGAAAGGGAAGAAGGGGATAAAAGAGTCAGTGATACTAAGTAGGAAGGAGGCGGCCCGGGAACAGAAGAGTTAAGTTCTAAAGGTATCTGGCCTACTTTGTTCTGACTAATGAAGCCAAAGTGTCCCGAATCTGTCCTGAATCACCAGAGGCTCGTTAGACCACCCTGTTCTGAGACTGTGTCTGTGTTTCCCCTGGCATGTTTGTAAGCATGTGATGTGTGTTTGAGGGAGGGTTACACTTGATGTGAGCCTGATTTAATGTGCTTCTCTCTCCGCTGTACCCTGAAGCTGCATGCGAGTGTGAGCTCAATGCCCTGCATGTGTTCTTGCCTCCACTTGTCACCTTGCTTCATATACCAACATGGTGACAGAATGCTGCATGCAAACGTGTCCATTGCATGGCCACATGTAAGCGTTTGAAATTTTTATGTTTAGTGACTTTGCAAGATTAATAGATTGATTGTGAGATCTCCATGAATTTCTATGAAAGTTGACATGCTGACACAAAAACATAAAAAAAAAGAAATATTTACTTAACCACCACCATGACAACCAGTTTGTACGTTAACTCTACCCCTACAACTTCTATGTAACTTGTGCTCCATTATTGAAATAACTATCCCCATGACATGTTACAAGATATGTAAGCCCATGCTGCCTAATCTCTATCCTCCTGCCACTCCATGCATGATTAACTGCGTTCAAATGGGACGACTACATTAATAAGAGCCATGTAATTGGCTTCTGTGTGTGGAGAAGGAACAAAGTATTGCATCTTATGTTTGAAAATGGGTGCCAGGCAAAGTTTAGGGAAATAATCTACTGATAAACACTCACCGGCCACTTTATTATTAGGCGAACATGTCCAAGTGTTAGTTACCACAAGTAAACAATCAGCCATTCACATGGCAGCAACTCGATGCATTGGTCAGAGTATTTCAGAAACTGCTGATCTACTGAGATTTTTATGAACTGCCAACTCTTGGGTTACAGAGGACACAATATCCGGAGAGAGGCAATAGTAAAGATTAATGTTACATTTTTTGGGCTGACCTGAGAGGTCAGAGGAGAATAGCCAGACAGGTTTGGAATGATACAAATGCAACAGTAGGTCAAATGACCACTTGTTACAACCAGGTTGTGAGGAATACCCTCTCTGAACCTGCACTGACATGAAACTTGAGGCAGAACACCAAACTGAGTGTTAATCTCATCAACTAAGGATTGAAAACTAAAGCTGCGTGTCACAGCTTCGATCTGTCCTGACATTTATGAACAGTTCAGGCTGTTGCTGGTGGTGAAATGGTGTGGAAGAAATTTACATGGCAGATTTTGGGGCACTTGGTACCGATTAAAGTTTAAATATCGCAGCATTTCTGAGTATTGTTGATGACCGTGTTCGTCATTTTATGATCACAGAAAAAGGCTCAACAGAAAAATAATCGACACGTCAAGGGCCAGCTATGGTTTGCGCCTACTGAGGCAAAAAATAAAAATGTGTGAGGAGACACACTGGTGGGTAAACAACAGAAATCAAGTGTTACATATTGCAATTAAAACCTAAGATTTAAGATGCAATAATACCATGGAAATTACAATTTAACTGAATGAAAACCAAGAAAGCTGTAACAGTAATTATTGCTGAAATCTGTGTGACTATAGTAGAAATAATGTACTTAATATACATATTTATATATGTACAAAACCCAATACTAGTGACACTCAATAAGAACAAAGTGTGATTGTCGATGGCGGATTAGAAGCAGGGTGTTTCTAATAGACTCCTCCCTAACAAATATACCCTCCTCTGGCTTAATTGCCTCTAGTCTTAAACATGTTACCCAATCACAGGAACCTCACATAAAAGGTGCTCATGTACATCTCTGGAACATCTTTATACATATCATTTTATGTGCACAAATCTGTCAATTTCCTTATTTTTCTTCAGTACATCAGCAGTTTAAATGCAGTAAACACATCACTTTGTTGCTGTCTTCTCATTTCTCAGAGTGAAAATTGACCTTTTCCATAATTCCCAAATCTAATCTTTTTCAAATTATTGAATGCAACTCTTGGGGATGCCTGGATGATAGACTGAAACAAGCAAATAACAGCATGAATATGTTTCGTGTTTTCGATGACTCTATAGAGTATTGTAAAATCTGTTGTGTTAATAGACCAGGCAATGTTTTTATATGAAAAAAAAAATAGTAAGTTTAAAAGACGCAAATCCCAGACAAGTTATACAAAGAATTTTTTTTTCTATTTCCAACAGACATAGCAAGATATCTGATAAATATTCAGAGTTATGAAGAGAATACAGCCAAATTGTCTATAAATTTCAAGCAGCAGATAAATAGAAAGCATTAACCATGTTTTTAGACTGCAGGTAGAGTTGTACAGATCTGAAATAGGCCTGTCCTTCAAGGAGAAATAGTCTTTCATCTTTTTCCTGCTGAAGCCAAGATTCATTTCTCTTTGCAATTTGTTCCTAAAAATATATTCATCCTCTAGGGCTTTTTTCCCTTTTCTATTGTTTACTAAACTGAATTACTGCAGATATAATTATAAGCTATTATCTAGAGCATTTAAAAAAATACCAAAAACAAGCCTCGACAAATGGATTTATAAAAAAAAAAAAAAAAAAAAAAAAAACGATGTTAAAGGTGAGACAATTAACTGCTGGTTTCCATAGGCTTCACAGAGGCACAATTCAGTGCTACTACAGAGATATGGTTTTAAAGGATGAACAAGAAGCTGTGAATCTCCTCATGTAATTTACTTTTTGATGAATTCTTATCACTTGACTCTATAATTTTAAGATTAATCTGTTCACATTTAGGCTTTCTGCAAATTAAGGCAAAATAGATCTATGCTGAAACAAAAATGTTCCAAAGGAAATTACATAAAAAAAAAAGACTGGTTAAAAAGAAAACAAAACTAATACAAGAGTTTATGTGAAAATGTACTGATGTGTACTATAAATTACATAGAAGTTGATTGCAATTTTGTGTGCGACTACATAGACTTTTATTATTATTAGCATGGTATACTTCTTTTTAGTCTAGATAAAGATGGCTCACAATATAGGATGACTGGACCTATAGAGAAAACCAAACGACAGAGAGAGGACACGTGTTTAACTGACATAAGAATACCAAAGAAACAATACACAGCTTTTTTTTAGCAAATCTGAAAGACCAAACATTGGGATTGGATTGCAACAGCATGGACGGAAGAAAAACTGAACCACAAAGCCAGACATACACGAAATGAGTCTGAATAATTGAAAAGACCAAGGGTAATTGCTCCAAGAAGCAGTTATTAGGTGAGAGGATAAGAGTGAGTAATGAATTTAACTGAGAAGATAAAAACTGTGATCCAAAATCTAGTAAAAGAATAACTAAAGTATAAAAAGTAAAAAGATTAAAAGCTCAACTAAAAAAAAGCCCAACACAAATAGAATAATTTTACAAAACCTTTAAAAAACCCAATGAGCATAATATGATCTACAATAGTTAATTATTACAATATTATAATTTAATTAGTGCTTGCTGGTGATATTTGTAACTGTTGTAATAAAGCCTGAAGTGTTCATGCCCCATAAACCGCAGGTCCACCTCTCTAAACTGAACATAATTACTATCTGCGGATTTGCAGGTCCTTCTGTTGTAATGGTTACGTTAAACCCTAATAAAATATTAAATGTGGTCCTGCTACAGTCCACACCACAGTATTTTGTTAGGTGATATAGTTATTTATTTCATAGTACCTGGAATATTTAGGTTTACACCCAAACCTCACATTGCCAGAGGTTTGGGTGTAACTTTGCATCTAAAGAGAATTGTGAGGTCCAAAACTGTATTCTACACATTCTGTAACAATTTTTCTTAGACACTAAGGTTACATTTATTTTCAATTTATTAATTAAAGCTAAAAAACAAAACAAAAACAAAAAACAAAAAACAAAAAAAACAACAAAAAAAACAGCAATGTCGTTTGATGCAAGCAATATTGAAATCTATTTAACTATTTGTTTGACAAAAAGATTAGGATCCTGCAGCTCAGTGTGCTCACTGGGACTTCTGGCATTCTTAGCTCCATTTCGATGTGCAATTCAGCCAGTAGGAGATTTGTTCATGAGGAGAGGCTGTCCAAAACCACAAAAGCTCAGGATGAGGCCCCTAACTTCTAAACAAGCTAATTTGTAGATCTGGCAGATGTAAGATGGTAAGATTTGCTAACTAAATACTGTCGCTCTGAGGAGGAGTTTCAAACTTCTTACAAAGAACTGAAATGGAAGGGACTGAAGCACAGACGTGGACACATTGCATAATATGAATGTGTAATTGCTTACCTTTACATTCCAAACTTAATGACAGCTTTACATCAAGGCTGTCTATAATGCTTATTTATTCTTACATTTTACAGATTTATTTCCCCTTTATTCCCCCTGGTAATAACAAGTATGCCAATTTCACTTTTGAGGGTTAATAAAGTGTGATATTATTCAAATTAATTCAGCTTAATAAAACATTAAAAGCATGTGTCAGAGGATATCAGCATCCAAGAATTACTGCCATTTTTTATCCTTTTAGTTAATATGGTCTTTCTAAAATGAATTATAATCTCCCTGGAATACAGATTAAAAGATTGAAGCTACTTTATTTTTGGATATTTCTTCTTAAGCTATCAGTGCATCAGAAAAGAAACGAGGAAATCTTGGTACTCAATCATTTCATCAAATGGCTAACACTTAAGCACAGAAATGACTAACACTTAAGCACAATCACACTTCCGCCCTGAGCCTTTACAGCATTAAGTTAACATGAAAAGCACATCAATGGACAAAGAAACAAAGAAACCATGAGAGCCATTTTCATGTCATAACAAAATCATCAATATAGTCAAAACTGAATCACACATGACATAATATGCCACTGCATCCTGTAGCATCTAACATTGTCTGCACTGTTCTGAGCCTCGTGACGAAGAAACACTCTGACTGTACCTGTAGGACGAAGTGCTTTTGAGGGCCTGTGGGTTAAATGCCCTGGAGAATTTCACAAGACGTGTATGCTTAACACTACAGGGATTCCTCTTTCCTTTCCATTGGTACCATGGCAACTATGAGGTTTTCCGTGTCTGTTCCAATTCTCCAGCTCCTTCTAAAGACGTCCTAATTTCTCTTCCTTCCTGACAACCTCTCTCCTAAATTACCTCTGCCGCCGCTGTGTTCGATTGTAGCGTTTGAATCCTCATGGGATTATTTTTTTATAAGAGTTGGTAAATGTGCTTGAGGGTTGTGAACCTTTAATAATCTTCTGTGCTTTTGAGCTTCCTAAAAACCTGGAGTCAGAAAAAAAAAAATCCCATGCAATGCTATGCAATACCAACCCACTGTATTTTAACAAGAACAAATCACTGAGTAAGATCCCGTAAGTCATATTTGAATAATTTTAGAAAATATTCTAACATAAGAAATTTATTTCTATGTAGTCAGACCTATTTGTACATGTACTACTTACTGCAGTTCACTTTCTACCATACCAGCCACGTTATTACCTTTGCCTTCCATAAAGGCCAGATTTGTATGTTCATAACAAAATCTGCATCAACAGATCCTCCAATGTGAGCTTCTCCAAAGTTACCATGGGCCTCTTGGCTGATTTTGAGTAAATCTCACCTTGTTTTGTTCAGGAGGATGACCATTTGAAGAAGTTTACAGGCCATTCAAACTTTTGCAAGGGTTAGGGTTAGGGTTAAACTGTGGTAGTTCTCAGATCTAGTTACATAGTTTGAAATACATTTTTAAGAAGGTCCAAATTTATAAGAAATTTGGCAAATTTCCTCACATTGGTGTTAATGATTCTTCGTCGAAAAAAAGAGAAAAATGCTAGTTCCACGAAAAGAGCAAGAACAGCAGGAGGAAGTGTTGTTTACACCTATTATTGTGTCAGAGACAACAGCTCTACCGTTATTCAATGCTCAGTCACTCACACATGACATGCACACACAAACGCCTTCACAAACTTTTCTGTCCTGCTGTTTCAGCTGCAGTCTGGAGGCCTGTGTTAGATTAGTGTTGCATTTAGGCATCAACTCCACTTTCAGCAGGCATTTTCTAAGAAAACAGCTTTGGGGAGAAGTTTGCAAAATGTGACAAAAAAATCACATTAGTGTTTTCCTTTTTTTTTTTTACTCCTTACAAAACAGCATAAAATATCTTTCAAAATTATATTCTCGTGATTAAATGTATTTTTATGGTAGGCGTCTGGCTTTCCCCGGTGATCTTTGTGAAATGGCAGATGCACAACAATGTTATTTCTTTAGCACCCTGTCAAAAACATCAGCGGTCAGTGCTGTGATTTGAACTCAGAAACATTGATGTAAGCTAATGTGAGAAGTAACTCAGAGTTCGTCAGTAATCTTGTAAGTATTCTCCACTTTGCTCTAGGATTGATCTTTTGCTGTTTGAATTAAGGAGGTCACAAAGATTTTAAGCTCGTTTACAACCTCTCAAAATCTGGGTTTGTGGAGTTCAAACACTTCAGAGAAGATTTTGCCATTTTTATAGTATGATTAACCTCAATACGTTCTTTGTATTTATCAAAAAAAAACAAAAAAAAACTCAACTATGTGTTGAGAAGTTCAGACTTTAAAGGGACTGATCATAAAATCATTTAGATAGGATGTAAATGTGAGTTCTTGGTTTTGTAATTTTAATAAATTAGCAAAAAAAAAAATTCTAAAATTGTTCCACAGTGTCATCATGAGTTATTTATACAGGTTTAGAAAGAGGAAGGAGAAATGAAGCACTGCGAATACTTTCCTGATGTACTGTAGATTCTTGCTCTCAGAATGACTGAAAACGAATTTAAAAAACACATGACAACTACTAGACTTCAAGTTGTGTTTGCAGAGTAATGTAAAGAAGCTTCATATGACTTCCTAAAGTGGAGCAACAGCCTGTTTGAAGCTCCGTACTATTTCAGTGGGGTGGAAGGCAAATTACAGAAATGACACACGACTAAATGGATGTCAGAGTTCTGAGATTTACATTAAAAACCTACAGAAGACTGAACTATGTTGGATCAATGAATGAGGGAAACAATGGAGCACAAAAGAACTAGATGTTTTTTTTTTTTCAGATTCCCCTGCCAAGTATTAAATGTTTTGAACATTTTCAGAGTAAAACACTTGCTCTTGCACTCTATTTCACTATTCTTTCTATTCCCCCGTTTTTCTCCCCCGTGTGTGTCACAGTCTTTCACTCACATGTCATGTTCTTTCATGTTCTTTGGTTCTAAGACATTTAATCCCGTGTGAAGTGAGGCTGAAGGGCGAGTGGTTGAGTGTGTGGGTGGGTATGAGGCCAACTGAGTCACAATAGATGACGGGCTGGTGGAGTTTTACTGGGTATAAACTTGGCTCGAGGGTTTAAAAAATAAATTTAGCAAGGGTATGCTTTTTTGATAGATTTTTCTTTTTTTTTCCTCTTGACAAATGACTAACAAGCATGGGTGTCTGATTGTGAATCTGGTTTTGAGATGTAGTTGAAACCCATGTTCACTGCAGTTCTGTCCTGAACTAAGAATCTTAAGTTATCCGACTTCAGCTTCACAATACATCGACATAATCCAATGTTGCCTAATTATTTCAACATTTAAACTTTAAGTTGCGGATGGTGGGTCACAATATTTAATGTGCTAAGCGTTATGTGAAGAAACATCATTTAACAACTCTCAGTCAGAAAACAAGGTATTTGTAAATTGCATGAAGGCTACAGTTTATCGTGTTGACAAAACACGATAAACTGTAAAAGATAAAAATAATAACCTGGTTTCATAAGTATCCAAACCTTTAAACTGATACTTTGTTTCAGCAGGTTTTCAGCCAGTTTATGTATTCTGTGTATCTTTGGAACAAATACATCTGTGTGACTCATCTCTACTTAGCAATATTTGCCAACTCTACCTTGCAAATGCTCTCCTAATCTATGAGATTTTTAGGGCCAATGCGCCCTTCGGGTCATTACCTTGATTTTCTGCTGGGTTTAGTTCTGCACAATAAGTAGGCCATTCAGTCATTTTTTTGTCTGTTAAAGCCATTATTCTGTTGATTTACACTCTGTGGTCATGGAAAAAAACAATCCCACTTTATCTTCTGTAGACGTGCAAATATTCTGGGACAAAAGCCACTGATATTTGGGATTTTTCATCCATCGTGACTAATACTCCACTTTCATCAGGAAATGAAATCAGCCTGGATCATTATGCTCTGGGCACCATGTTTCATTGCAAGTATTGTAATGTTTTGGTGGTGCTTTATGTTGTTTTGGAGCCAAAAATACTTTTTGGAAGTGGAGTCCAAAAGTTCAAAGTGTCCCTTTTGTCAGACCATAACTCAACTTAGTCAATTAGATTTTTTTGAGAGCTCAGCATTTTTGTAGAAAATCTGTTTTTTAAATTTATTTATTTTACTTTACACTACTAGATAGTGTAGAACTGCTGAAAAAAGAAGTGATTGGTATTGGATGAAGAACACAACCAGTACTGACCATTTCTCCAGCTCTTTTGGTGCTGCTTTTGACCGCTTGACAGCTTGCCTGATTAGTTTTCTTGTCTCATGGAGAAATGTCTTGTTTTTGTGACCAATATTTTTATTTTGAAAATATTGTCTTCACTCTGCCTGCGCTGTCATACAACACTGAATTTTTTCAAAATTTCTCCTAACTGATATTTTTGTTTTCTTTTTGGATGTCAGTAAGATAACAGCTACTAGATAAATAGTTAAAAAATCTACTTTGATTGTGTCGATTGTTGGTGTGGCAGTGAACATTACAAAAGGTAGAGAAAGACGGATTAAAGGTGTCTAACACCCATGCTGTCTTGGCTTCAATACATCTCTCAACATCTGCTAAACTGATCTCCTCAAATTGTAAATGTCTCCCTATGACTCCCCCCCACTAACCCATCCATCATTCTCCTTAGCCCTACCCCAATTAATACTCTACCTGCCTCTCTCTCACTTTCATCCATCCATCCGTCACACTTGCTGACCTGCCCAGGTCATTACCCACTGTGATGATGGTTTTGTTACACTAATTAGCCTAATTATAATTGTCAGTTATAACATGGTCCTCTGCAGGGACCTTGTGATCCTACTGTGACTCTATCCGACCTTGGCCATTTAACATGTGCATGTGGGTAGTAACTCTGTGACCATATGCGACCTCAAAGCACTACATAATGTTCCTTTTTCCTATTTTAGTTTGTTTTCCTCCAACTACTCTACTTTGTAATCCAACACATTTCTTTTCCTGCGAGGTTCTTTTGTAATTGTCATCATGACCTCAAATTAAACATGTGGTTAAAGTAGCTTTTGGTGCACTTATCTCCATTTGTTCTGCTCTTTAGGTCCTTCACACTGCATGTGTACTCAAATCTAATGTGTTGTGTTTTCCCCTTTAAAGGACAGTGCTGAATGCAAGCTGTAAATGTCCCATTTACTTGCATTTTATGTCACCCTATAAAGTACTAGATGAGGCCATCAACTCCTGGCATGAGGTAGCTGTAGCTTAAAGGGGTGCTTATAATTACAGAATGGCTATCTTTCTTTAATTCAGGAGGTAAAGTCGTGTTCTTGTTGCTCATATTTGCTTATGAATAAGAGTAAAGCTATTTGTAATTATGTGTATCTAACTGTGCTTATTAGCTGCATAGCTTTAAAAGCAAAGTAAAATGGGTTGCATTTCTCAGGAAAGAGTTTTTTTTTTATTCATATGACAAAAAAGATGATTCATACAAGTGTGGTTTGTCACTTTTAGTTAATGTGTAGGGAAAAAAAAGAGGTGATCAGGGAAACATAAGGCGAGGTGATCTGCTCTAGCACAAAATCCTACTAAAGATCATTTTAATCTTATTTAATTTGATCATATTTAGTCCAACAGCTATGTGTGTTTGAATCTGAAGAAACTATAAATCTCTAAAGTTAAACTTCACAAACTGCATACACCAACAAGGTGTTAGTTGTTACCAAAGTATAGCAAGATTTTTAAAAAAGTTAGACTTTCCAAAAAATGTTCTTACCTAACCTACTGGTTAGGTTTTTTGAGGCTTTGTGACATAGAACATCACACAGCTGACCCCCACCACCTAATGCTGCTCACTGTCAGTCAGCTGGCTGACAGAAGGCTCATACTCATTACCCCGGCCTACAAGACATAGAAATCAGCGTCAAAAACAGTCATGGTATGAAAACTAATGGAGCACCACCCATCACTCTTATTATAGTAACGCTCTGTTAAATCTGCATATGGCGAGATATGACTGACAAATCTGCTAAGCATCTTCAAGCTGGCTTCTTTTTAGCGTGCCCAGAATATTTTCTGAACTTGGAAAAAACATCTTTTTCTCTTTAAAACACTGTTAATGGAATTATCTTCAGAATACCACAAAGCTCAACATTTTAGCTACTCGCTTAAAGCTCTTACAAAATACTTCTGTAACTTAAGGGTAACGCTGCTAGACCTTTTAGATGTTTGATTTCCATCGTGTGCTTTGTTGTTATGTGTGTTGATGTTAATTTAAATTTTTAGCTCATGCTTTTCCCCCCCCCCAACTTGTAATGGTGTCATGCGTTGGCCATCTGTCCTTTGAAAAAGAAATGGTAATCGCAAGAGGCTTCCCAGTTAAATATAAAAACAAGCTGACTGCGGCCTTGATTGCTAGCTGACAGCCAAATTAAATCACAAGTTAATAGGAGCTTGGTATACTTCCAGTGCTACTCCACAACAAGCAAAATGATTTCAGCTGTAATATAGTATGACAAAACTTTACAACTCTTTGAGAAAATTATTTATTTTGATTCCATTTTGGTGATTTATGATTCAATGTATTGTCTATTGTGTACTATATGTTCTGTGGGAAAGAATTTTTATTTATTTATTTTTTTTCCCAAAAAAGACCTCCATATATGCAAAATCACATCTCTTCTACTGGAGGCATGATGTGATGCCTCAGGTGATATAAAGTCTGGCTTGTAAAATCTTAGGCTGATTGTCAGTTTTAGACATGGACATCAAGCTATATTAAGATACTAACAACTCCAAAAATGTTATGTCACAGCAATAAATGCTGCTGCTGCACTATTTTAAATCGGTAAGAAAGCTGAGTGGTTTGTCTTAACTGCAAACTCTACTCAGTCATATAGTAAGATAAATATAGCAGCTGACATCAGCTAACAAGTTTCTGTACTTGCAAAGTGCTACTCTATAAAATCACAACAAAACAGTGTCATGCTTTGCACATTAAGCCTGTTTACTTGAGAAAAAACCCCCAAAACAAATACATTTAGCAAATTTGATTCTATAGGTTTGCTTAAGTAAATTAAATTCTAATATATTAGTGCTACACTTGGAATTATTGCTACAGCTACATTAAATTGTTTTTTATTACTACTATGACAAAGCATTTACTTCACTTTAAATATGAGTAACTACATTATATTGTATGTTGTTCATTTTATTATAAATAATGTGAATCCTGCAGACACTCACTGCTTCAAAGATGCAGCACCGAAGGACAGTGTCAAAAATATTTCAGTTGCATAGAACAAGACCAAAAAACAGCCTGCTACTTTGTCTTCGAATTCTGTTAGATGCAGTGCCCCTTGAATCTGCTGCATATGAACCAACAAGCTCTCTTAAAAATGCTGCCCTTGTCCTTGTATATTGGCTATTTCTTCACGAGCAGTCAGAAAATCAGATACTGAAACAGGGAATGCTATGGTTCATGCTGAGTTTAAAATTTATATTTCAATTCTCGTTATTGTCCTTTGTGTTGATCGTTTCTGCTACCATAATCATGACATATGTAATGATTTACCGCTTGATCCTGCCTCAGAGCCACATGTTTGGGTTGAAATTGGCGTGTGGTATTTTTTTGTTGTATCATGATTCATGTGATATTGTTAGTGAAGGTACAATTCATATATGGGTGTAAAAAGCAGGACCCAATTCTACACTGCATGAGTCTTAATGAGAGCATTCCTGCCTAAAGGTCTGACATCTCCTTGCATGTCTATTTCATTTTGCCTTTTATGTCCACTTGGTCTGCTTCTAAACCCCCTGCAGCCATCAAGCATCTCTCCATGTCTGACCCTCGCTCATTTTTGTACTCTGCATGTGCTCCCTTTTAAAGCTTTTCCATCCCTTCCTCTCCCAGGCATCTTTCTGCTTTAATGAAACAGATGTCCCTTCATTAATAAAGACCTGCTACACCAGGGTAATGAAGGATGGAGCCGAGAAAAAGGGAAGGAAAATCTTGCATAGATGATATGTAATGTCTTTTATGCTAGCAGCCAGAACGCATGTTCTTCCACTTGATTATGTACACCTATTCAACTGTTTGATAATGTGAGTAGGATATCAACCTATAATATAGGATATCAACCTATCACATACAACCATAGGTTTAAGTTGCTGTCATGCAAGTCAAACTATTTAGGTTTCAGTTAAACCATCATAAAAACACGATGAATATGACATGTTGAAGTTCAAACAGAGCATCAGGAATGGGGGAAAGAAGGTGATTTAAGTAACTTTGAATGTGACATGGGTTGTTGGTTCCATTTGGGCTTTTCGGAGTATTGATCGTCTGAGATTTTCGTATATAATCCTGCCTTACATTTATAGAGAGTATTTCAAAAAAAGATGCAAATGATAAAAATACCTGGTCAATGTCTGCTCCTTCTTCAAGCACAATGCTTCAAACCTTCAAGCAGATGGGATTACAGCAGCAGAAGGTCACGGAAAAGAATACTATGGCTAAATTTCACAAAGCACATCAAAACTGGACAATTACAAACTGGTAAACTGTTGCCTGGTCAGAAGAGTCTCAATTTCAGACTGCAGGGTCAGAAGTTGGCATTAATGATCGGCATTCTGCCTTGTACCTATATTTCAAGCTGATGCTTGTGGTGTTATGATGTGGGTGGTACTTTTCTGCCAGACTTTTGGAGCCGTAGTACCAACTGAGCATTGCTGAAATTGTTTCTCACCAAAATAACAATGTAACAGTAACAAGATGAGTTCACAGGACTCCTGAAATCTCCATAAATATCAGATCTTGATCCAATAAAGCACCTTTGCAATGTGGTGAAAAAGAAGATTCTCATCCTGGATGTCCAGCTGATAAGTCTTTTAACCATACAATGCAATTGTCTCAATACAGACAAAAATCTCTGGAGAATGATTTAGACTTATAGTCCGATCTTTTCCTTGAAGAATAAGGGCAATTCTGAGTGCATAAGTTGGTCTGATTTGGTATTAACAAGATGTATTTAATAAAGTGGCTAGCAAAATGTATATTAACCCATTGCTGAGCACAGATGAACTAAAATATCTACAAAGTTGACGAGGCTGCCAAACAATGAGCCACAGAAACACAGAGAGTTCCTCGTGGACAATAAGATGCACTGTAGCTAAAGGAAATGCTTGGTTAGTTTCAAGGAGAGTTTAAGTAGCTTCCTGCTGTGTTTCAGGATAATCTCACATGCTTTCCTCATGAGAGACCCCACATGCTGAGACATACCAGCTGTTCCACAACTCTCACACCAGCACAGGCTCTCTGCAAATATGGTCACCGTCTTCACACAGGCAAACACAGAGATGGCTGATAACACATGGACGCACAGATGCATCAGCATGATGGCACAAATTCACACTTTCGATATTAAGCTTACGGCGCTGTGAGCTGTCTGCTGCTACAACGGATCAATCACATTTTAATTCGCAAACCAGTGCAGTACATGAAGTATCTTAAGGCGGAAAGGCCAGAGCAGATCAATCAAACGGTGAACTAAGAAGGGCCGGGTGAAAATGTGAGTCGAAGAAAAACAAAGACTTAAAGAGCAACTCTGTAGTGATATTGTGAGCCATCGGTTGTTATCTCAGTGAGCCTCTATAATTCTGCAGGACAGAATCAGGAATTTCGACAGCTTTGCAGCTTCCTAAAAAAAATGACTGTTGCTTTGTTTGTTTCAACACATTATTCTTTTTTTTCATGCTTGTCATATTGAGTCAACACATCTGTTTTGTAATCATCAGCGATGGAAAAAACATGTCACATCACCAGAAAAGGGCAGATAAAATGCTAACTTCTCTCTAGAGACAAAACTGAGCAACTTGGCCTTCTTCTGAGCACTGAAATATTTCTCAGTTTTTTTTTATGCTGTTCCAAACCCATTACTCTAAATCCTCCATGCTCACTCTTGATTTGATCATTTGCCCAGCCTTGTCCTAGTCGTTCATTTTTTAAATCAAAATCAGACACACTCAGACAATTTTGTCTAATTTAGGCTAATCGAATGAGAACATGGTTATGTGTCTCAGCTGATAGTCAAACGCTGCTAAGCTCCGATAATAGAGAATGAACACTAAGATGAATACTGAGCAAGGCCTGTTTTTGACATTAATGCCTTCTTTAAAAAGGGCATGCAATCACGAATATGAGATAACTTATAAATGAAAACAAAGCTCCAGTTATTGCTTTAAGTTATTCCACAAGTGACTTTACTAATAGACTAAACCAACATACTTTTCCAGATGTGAAAAATCTGAGGGTAATTTAAGACTCAGCTCTACGCTTGGATGAATAGATCAGCACTGTTAAAATAGTTGCTACAAACTATGAATTGCAAGCTTAACTGCTTTCTCATGTTGAAAGATCTAAAAATAGTTATTGATGCTTTTCATTATATCAGAATTATTGCTGCTTTTGTTTAATAATAAAACATGCAGGGCAGCATGTCTCAAGGACCAGGGGTGGAAAACACTGGCTGAGAGCATTTCCAGAGCTATTTCATTTCAATTAACATCACTTAAACTCATTCAATTTGAGTCAGTTTACAAGACAAAATGACTTTTAATCCAATCCATTCAAAATGTGTTCATAATGTCAATTGGTGGAAAAATGTTTTCAACCTCAAAGCCAAGTTGGTCATTTTAAGCCACTGACTTTGGAGCAATCCATCCTCCTTATTCAGGAGGATGGATTGTATTGAGTTGTCAACCCTCCTTAATGAGGTATAACTCAACTGCATTCAGTTATTAAACACAATACAGTTGAGTCCAGGATTTATAAGCTTAAATTGATAAAACAGTGACTTTACAGTACTTCATAAAGCTCTTTTAATTGGTTCTTACATCTCTCTGCTTCTTCAGACGTCATTTAAAACCCCTGGATGAAGGGTGCCCAAGACCAGTACGCAAGAGCTATGGTCTTACAACTTTTAGATGAAACCCTATTCCATCCAGAATGAAATAGTTTAAGTTCCTCATCAGCAGTCAATCAGGGCTCCAGTTCATCTGATTCAGATGTGTTGAAGAAGTAACTTTATATGTTTTGCTGTATTTATTTGTTTTATTTTTTTGCATATGATGTACGTTCCTTTGAGTGGTAATTTACCTAACCCATTTATTGCTTTCACTACCTTTATTTCTACTTCAAGACTCTGAGCCGAAGCAATTTATCACAAAAAAAGACACTGACTTTAGTAGGAACAAAATATTATTTTCTTATTCTTGATGAATTAATAGCTCCATAAACATTTCTGCACACCGTGTTAGGTGCAGTTCAAACAGTTTAAACTTAGTGAGAAATTTGACTTGTGACAAGTCCCGAAGCCCAACTGTGCCAAAAACAAAGTAATGCAATCACAGCTATGGAAATCACCTGCTATCAATCAAAACAACCAACCTGAGGTTTCACGCAGCATGAATTACTTCCAGACAGGTAGTTAAGGCATGCAAATGACTGCTGAGGCAAATTAATTTGTTTTTATAAATCTCAAGAGAATCATGCCACATACAACAAATGATGCTCTTTTCAAACTGATTTGAAAAGAGCAATGAATAATAAACAGCAGCAATTTTAAGGACACCATAATATGATTATCAAAATATCAATCACATGTTATATTATGAGAACTAGACAATGAAGCTTGTAGTGATAAATGTCCCTGTGGATTTTTTATGCCAGCAGACACAGACTTCTTAAATTTGCATTCGTCATCATCAAGCACGGAAAATGTGATGAGGAAATATCATTAGGAGTCATAAAGTTAAATCTTTTATTCTGGAACAGTTGGAAATCTACGCAGCTCAGTCAATCAATACTGAAAATAGGGTCTCAGCCGTTTGAAGCAGTTGTGTTGCCACAGTCAATCAAGAGTCCCCTTTTTCTGCATTCTCATACATGCAGTCAGAACGTACAGATGGGTTTTGATTTCCATCTTTAGGAGTGAAAAGAAGAGAGCCGAGGAGATTTGGCAGGGATAAGAAAGCCACTTGAGAGCTCTGAGACCGACACAGAAATAGAATGTTCTGGATTACACCCATGGGGTCAAATTTACCATAACGAAGGTAAATCAAATGTTCAGCTGTCTTGATTAGAGAGAGAAACAGGTTGAGCGGTATATGGCTAGAAAAATGATGGATAGATGGCAGATGGCACACACAAAGCTGGGCCAGTTGTGAGGTTATTTCTTTCCAGAGGGCACATCAGCCATTACATACTCTATGGCCTGCCACAATGGATCAGTCAGTGATGATCAAAATAAAAAAAATAAAAAAAGAGGAAGATGATCACACCAAATTCCCGACCTCTTCTTCTTTTCTTTTTTGCAGTGTCTTATAATTTGAAAATGCAACTGAACTGAAAATAACTTTAGAAAGAAAACAGTTAGGCCCAGGTTTGTGTTGTGACACATCTCAGACATGCATACCTGTTGCATTCCTCCGTCACACCATGCTGCTTACTGCTTTCCGGACAAATGAAGGTAGACGAATGGAAAAACAAACAAAAAAAAAGACACAAAAGAGATGGTGTAATATGAGCATGGTCAACACACATATGGACACAGTCCAAATGAGGAGATGAAAACATGGGAGGCATACTAAGGGGAAAATGGGGATGACTGAGTATGGTAGATGTAAATATGTTTGTATAGGTTAATGTGAAGGGTCAGACCAGCTGAATGTATTTCTAAATTAAAACAATTGCGTCCGCTTCTATCCTCTAAGCACTGAAAAGCTCAGATATTGCATCAGCGATATAAAGAGATGTGAACTACAAACAGTATTGACATCACAGTAAATTGAATCATTTAAATACAAAGCAATTTTTTTTTTTTCAGAAAAACCTTATTTTATAATCCAAGAAGAAATTAGAACAACACCTGGATTTAGCTACTATTATAAAGGAAAGAAGGTGATTATTGAGATCATATTATAGAGATCAGAATTAGTGGTACAGCTAGCATTGATTAATTAAAATGCCATCTTTGTTTGCAATTAGAAGTAAATGTAAAAAAAGCATAAATGAGCAGAAATTACAATTCACTATTACAAATAATATGACAATAACAAGGGAAAGAGGTTGTGAAGGAGGGATGAGTCCGAAAAAAGTAGAGTGGTGTCACATAAACAGTGAACACATGCATGTCCACTACAGTCAAACTCTGAGGCTCTAATTATGTTAAGCCGTTACTTAAACATATGAATATTTGGTCACAAATATGGTGCTTGACACTGAAAGCCGGAGTAACTGGCAAAAGCAGTTGGCAGAGAGAAGATAATGAAGAAAACAAAGAAAAATTGAATGAATGCCAAACAGGTGTGGGATTAAAAGGGGACAGAGGGCAAGGCAGTGTTTACAAGGGGAGAAGAGGGAGCAAATGGGGCTTTTCTGTGCAAATTTGTGTAGTTTTACGCTAGGTCAGCGCAGGACATATACTCGCACAAGCTAGTGCGAAGCTTGCATGATCTCTGCAAGCTTCACAACTCATTTTTCATTCATTTGGTGTGGCATACGTTCAATGTAATTCACCGACTTTTGAAGCTTTTCTGTATTTTCAATGCACTTCATTGTTTTACTCGCTTCTATCATCAGAGGTTTAAATCCACCACCTTGTTCTTCCACGTTTGAAACCGAGTCCCTTCGTTCTGATCTGTCTCACCTCTCTATATTCTTTGCAGAGGTTTGTTGTTACATTTTGGTCACATGATATAATATACTGCCATAGCCACTTAGAAAAACAGTTGACAGAAAGCTAACAGACTTAGACACTGTGAGATCAACAGTCGTTGCTACGGTGCACATTTTAATTTCCGCAATTTTGTTAGAATTTTTTATACTTTATCTCATCCTCTTTTGCCTCACTTCTTTCCACCTTAAACGCATTCCATTCTTTCTTACAGTTTTCTTAAATCTACATCCCTCCATCAGGATGATGTATCCTTCCAGCCTACCCTCCTATCCTTCTGCTCCGCCTCCCGTCTACTCTGGTGTACCCTCTGTCATTGTTCAGATAATTATTTATTAACGTGTTTATGTCACAGACGTCCCGTTCTGTCTGTCGCTGCCATCTGTGCCCAGTTAGGTGCCTGGCTCCCTGTGTCGCAGTGTCCTGCCTGTGGGGGGAAAATAGCCATTCACGGGGGCACAGATCAGAGATTCTGACACACACACGGGGATGCAGAAAGGCACACACATGAACATTTTGCTGACAGCCCCGATGGTCCACCTGCACTGCCCCTCAGGACAGGTGGGGTTAGAAAGGATGAGAGGCACACAGCAGTGGCCACCACAGTCCCTTCTGTCCTGTCCTGTTTGCTTTGTTCTCTTCTGTCAGCACTATGTAAGACAGAAAATGGTCGCACCTTAACAAAGTTATTTAAAGGACAGAGAAAGACAGATTAGAAAACTAATTGCAGATGCCTGGAGGATGTTTTTGATCAATCTAAGAGCTTATTTAAAGGGCAAACATCCTACTTTAGAGCCATAAAACCTATAAATATTTGAAGCATGAAGCATAACACAATCACCAGCCTTTCTTTTCTTTTTTCAAACTGAAAGTAGTTCTAAAAGCTCTGTTGAGAACAATAAAAATCCTTTTTAGCCACTCTTGCAAACGGGAACTGAATAACATATATGATTTATTACATATCATCTGGATCCTCATTGATGGATTATTGAACACTTTGTGTTTTCATTATAAAAGATGAAATATTTTTTAAAGGGAATATGCATAATAGATGTAGCCACTTGTTAAAGCAAAGTATCCGAGGATGGGGTTTGTATCCATACTTCCGTAAATTAAGTTACAAATACCCCCTGGCATAAGACTAAGGCACATCCATTGTGTAGTGTTAACCTCAATGTAAAGAACATGATTCTAACAGACAGAACATATACAAATATAACATAACAGACAAAACATATATACCCCAAAGTTCATCCTCCGACCATAACAGATGTTTAAAGAGGGAGATCAACAGCTGGATCAACCAGAGAACTCTGCTCATCAGTTGTAATGAAAACTGTTTAACATGTTTTAACTCAGTACAAACTTTGCTATTTTTTCACAGTAACTGACTTGCTATGATTGAACGTTAATAAAAATACGCCACTCAAACATGTTTGGTTCATTGTGTTAACACACAACATTCTCAACACCAAAATGTAAAATTAGCACAGCAATGTAAAAACCAAAAATATAAGATCCCAAGTCAACATTTTACGGTTGATTTGTGTCTATCACACAAAGGTCAGATAATTCACCAACAATTCATCACACAAGAATATAAGGAGGTTTGGATTTCAGCTGCATGCTCTGCTACTTAATCTGGTGTGTGTTTTATTCCCCTTTCTAGCATGAGCTGCAAGCCCAAACACATCTGAAATGGAAGTAATGTGAAAATGATTACACACACTCCTGTCAACTTTATTATAAACATCTGTTCAATTGCTCGTTAACACAAACTTAGACATTTGAACACAATCTTGCAGAAGTTCAAACATAGCATCAGCATAACGAAGGCAGAGTATTTAAGTAACTATTGATGGTACTGTTGTTGGTGCTATGTGGGCTGTTTGGAAACTTTTGATCTATTGGAAATTTAATGCACAACCACAGAGGATTGTTCAAGCAAGAGAAAAGTACATGAGAATGAAAACGCTTATCTGATGTCAGAGGAGAATGGGCAGACTGCTTTGAAATCACAGTAACAGCAGCAGGAGCAATAGATACTGTTGCTTGTTGCATCAAAAGCACTTGGAGCCAAACATCACATCTAGTACTGCTCCTGTTAGCCCAGAACAAGAAACTGAGGCTAAAATTCTGATACGCCCAAGACAATTGGACAATAACAATTTCAAGACATTTTGCTTGGTCTGATGAGTCTCTTCTTCAGCTGACATTCAGACTACAAACTCAGAATTAAACCATGGTTCCATCCTGCCTTGCATAAAAGTTTCAGGGTGTTAGTGATGATATAATGGCATGCAGGGTATTTCCTGGGTAGACTCTTGGTTTGTTAATACCAACTGAGCATTATTCATTAAATATCACATCCTACCCGAGTGTTTGTTGTTGACCATGTCCATCCCCTTATGAGCACATTGTACCCACCTTATGATGGTGACTCTCACAGAATAATGCACCATAGCACAAAGCTCAAATCATCTCTAACTGGTTTTGTTTGAGACCAGTTTCCCTTCAATATACTCCAGTGGGTTCCACAGTCACCAGATCTCAATGTAACAGAGCATCTTAAGGATGTGGTATCGTCTTTATGCATGTGCAACCTAAAAATGGGCAGTAAGTGCACAGCACTGGCATATCAATGTTTCCCAAAATACATGACAAACCAACCCCAGCTGAATCTATGCTATGAAGACTTATCTCAATTCAGAAGGCAAAATGGATGAGAATCTTATAAAGTAGCCACCGAGTAGTTGCCCTTTAAGTAATGTGTCACACCTGTACTGTAGAGTAAGAGATCAACAGCTTTTACAGAATATTCTCCTATAAAATCCTAATTTGAGCTTGAAGCAGTCTAGTAAACAACCGTATGTAAAAAGATATTTTATTGAACATAACATATGGCACAGCGACGTACAACAGTCCAATGCATCCTGAGCTCAATACTGAAAGATTTAGGGATTTGCCTGAGAGCCACATAACAGCATGTTGTGATATGACAGAGAAAGGAGAGAAAAAGAGAAAAGGAAAAAGCAAGAAATAAATGAGGTGAGAAGGGAAGGAAGGGGGACATAAAGATAGAAGGACTTGGAGAAAAGCCATTGGGAGTGTGAGGGGATTGTGATGATGCATTCTGGATCTCAATAAGTAAACAGAACAAATATTCTCCATCTCTTCACCTGCTTGTGGTATTGTCTCACCAGCCATTCCAGGTCCCATGTTATCCATTCCCTCAACATGATCTCTGCTGGCTTGTTCTCTCATTGGCAAACCATATTTTATCTCCTCAATTCCCCACAGCAGTTTTCATTCAATCTTTTTTTCCGTCCAATTTTCTTTACATTCCCCCCTTTCATGTTGCTAGTCTTGTTCGCATTGTTGTTGTCTCTTTGTGTGTTTATGGGTTGGTGTGACATTCTGTACAAGTAGAAGACGGGGAGGTAGGGTGCCAGAGGAGGTGCTCACTGTGGCCTCTATCAAGGAGTCGAGAGTAGTGTGGGTACTTCCTTGGGGAGTGTTCCTCATTAGTGTGAATGGTACACAAGAGAGGATGTACAAACTGTGTGTATATGTGTCTGTTTGAGTACCTCTGTCTATAATTAGGAGTCACAGTGAGTGGTGTGCTGGATCACAGTTAGATAAGTGCTCTGGCGGCTAGCCAGCCTTGGAGCACACACAAACATACAAACACCCCCACAGAGGCAGCTCTCACGTCTGTGTTCTGGTATGACATAGAATCGAGGTTGTTAAAGATGATGCGGCTTCTCTCCCCTCTGAAGTCCCACCTGCAGATTGGAGGGACCAACTGAATGTATCCAGTGTTGCCTTGAAAACATAGAGCTCTAGCTGGAAACCACATTCACGGATCCGCACACCTACACACCTGTACTTTCTCATCTGCCTGACTACTGGGCAGACAACAACAGGATCGCGAAAGGTATCTGAAATAGTGATATAAACATGTGATTCATCCACATATGCATGGATGCTCACAAATGGAGGCATGTCTGGGAATAATTCCTGCCCTTTTTCAACTCAGAGTTATGAAACAAACATAGCACACGCACACACCACATTTCTTAAAAATGCAACCCCAACCTGCGAGAAGAAATCTTTCATCTCAGCTTGACTAGCACTGGACAGGCTTGAAAACCTCCACACATGCATAAAAGCACAGAGAAACACAACCACATGGAGAGAGACTGTCTCTCTATCAGTTCTTCCACCTGCTTTCCCTCCCCACTAAGTCTGTATCAGTGGACCACCTGTACCCCACACATGTATATTAACCTAACTACTTGCTCTGCTAGCTGCAGATGTATGCTTCACAAGGCACTTAATCACAGAGAGTCAGGGCATTTACAATTCAAATGAATTCTCATTGGCCTTGGTATGCCTGGAGAGTCCAGGGCCAGCCCTATACCTTGCACAGCAATGCACTTCATCCTCATGTCCCTGCATGGGACTTCTGTGACATGGGATGTGATCGTTCCAAGTCATGGCCTTTAGGTTTTACCACTAAATGTATTGAGGCTATTGGTTTAGATTATGAAAAGTGTAATTTTGTGAAACTCAAAGAATCATTGGTGTTGTGAATGAGTGGAACCCTTTACAGATGTGTGTTTCAGAAAATGTAGCCCCTATGTCAAGGCCTCTATAAGTTGTCTCATTATTCAAAAAGGAAAAAGCAGGTTTTGGATGGAATATTATCACTTCCCACCTTAGAAAGCATCACTGAGGTGAAAAAAAGAGATAAAACTCACCCTAACCAAAGCTTTGCAATGTAGACAATAAGATTTTTGCCCTTTGCCGTTTGCAAAATAGCTAAAGCTCAATCAAACTGATTCAAATCCAGACTACTTTATGCTTCCCAATTCATCTGTAGCCTACCATCCACTAACCAAGACCCGTGAGTAAGACTGAATAAGTCTGGATGGAGTCAGTCTATAAACAGCATTTTTCAAATCTTGCCACAGATTTTCAGTTGGACAGCTCTGGCTGTAGGCTTACGGTCAGTGGTTGCAATGTGACAACGCAAAATGTGAACCAGCTTCAAACATTCATTTATCTAACTTGAAAATTTCCGTTTAAAGACACTTTTTCTTTTAGCTAAAAAATGTGGATGCTGCAAATGAATTACATTTTTGAACAATAAAATATGGCACCAACATCTTTATGCAAGTGGGCGATTGTAATACTAAGGACATAACGTTTGGCCCATAATATAATCAAAAATGGAGGTTTTCCGTTGGTGCCATCATCTAGTTCAAATTAAACGTAATATTAATCAAGAAGTATCCCTCGCCTCAACACTTAGCCAGAGAGACTAACACTTGTTTTCATCTCCTCAAATAAAAAAGTTGAGCTTATTAATGTTGCTTTCCATGCAACTGGTCTAGAAGCAACTAATAATTTAACAGCTTTACTGTCAGGCCTCACAGAGTTTAATGAGGAAGAAAAATCGGGGGCATACATGCATACACTCACAAAGATGATGACATTTTTCTTGCTTGAATGTTTAAATAAAAAAAAAAGTAACTTAACTGCACCCACACACAGACAAACAAGCATGCATTCATCATAGGCATCAAAGTGCATAGGTGCCCTTGCGTAAATGGAGCAAACAAATGACACGCTAATGGCTTTTACTGCCTTTTATGCTTTAACCTTCAACATGGGGGTTCAGGATCTCAAAGCCCCTTGTACACATCCACATCCACGCATACATACACACACACACACAATATGAAAACAGCCACTTTTATATTTTATGTTTAAAATGGATGTGGCCTTTAAGTGAAGACTTGTGATCTGTGTGCATGTTTTGTGGTAAGACCTGCGCCTACAACTTCCAGTGAAATTATATTCTGGGAATGTGGCTGAGTGGAGGGAGGAGGGAGCGTCAAGCTGGTCTGGATAAAGTCACAAGTAATAGAGGTCAACCAACGGCCAGAGCATTTAGGGATTATAGCTCAAAGTGCGAAGAGGAACAGGGTAAAGTTTACACACGAACAGGAGGGAATATTGCATTCATACACTGGTGCTCTAAAGCCTACAGCATGCTTGATTACAACTCAATACAGTGCAGGAAGGTAGGCGAGGAACAGATACTAAAAAAAAGCACTCTCTGTTCAGCTTGTCTCCCTTGGCGCATTTTTTAGTTTATTACATTTCTGACCTCCCTTTTTGACAACATATTTTCAACATAACATTTTCTGTGATTTAAAATGACATTTATGTGTGTTACTTTCACATGTTCACAGTCAACTACACTTAGTGGCCACTTTATTATAGTACACCTTTTCATTTACTACTTTGCACAGGGAGTAGAGCAGCCATTAACAAGCCAAAAGCTCTATGAATTTGGGAATCTTGCTGAAGTTGAACATGAAGTTTTATTAGTACCAGACAGGTTAGTTTGAGCATTTCAGAACTGCTGATAAGCTGGAATTTTAAAAAGAGAACCTCACAGGTTTATGGAGAATGTTCCAAAGAGGGAAATATATCTAGTGAGCAATAGGGGTTTGGATGAAAATGGGTTATTAATAGCCAGACTAGCCTACGATAATACAAGTTATAATTACCTCAAATACCCACTTGTTGAAACCAATGTTATTATTATACTTATTCCGTTAAACTTTGAAGAACGTAGGCTAAAGGAACATGAAACAATACATCTCAGCTAACGACTGAACCTGAGGGTACAGTTTGTACCGATTCAGTAAAATTTGACTGAAGCAGCTGAGAAAAAAGTTCCCTTGTTTAACGAGTGTCATTTTTAGATGAAATTTTTAATTGTGAGGGGCGGAATTTGTTGTAGGAATCCATTCTGACTTGTGTGAGTAGTTCAAGCTGGTGGTGGTGTAAAAGTGTGTGAGATTTTCTTTTTGGGGCACACTTTGTGCTTGTTACCGCTGTGCCAGTCTGAGTTTTATTGCCAATTAAGGCTTTACCCGTACAGCCATCGACTACCCATCTTCTACGCACTGTACACCAATCACCAGCTCTCAATCAAATGGAGATTTACATCATGGACGTGCAGCCAACAAAACTGTAGCAATTGTATAATGCTTTCATGTCAATATGGACCTACATTTCAGAGATCTGACTCCTTGTCGAATCTATGACGTGTAGAACAAAGCCTATTCTGAAGCCAAAAAAGGGTCCAACTCAGTTTTACCAAGGTGTACCTAATAAAGTGGCCATTGTGTTTGTATTTCCCGATAGTTTGTTATCCAGCTGTCACTATGGCCGATTAAAACTTCAATGCATCTTACAGCACAAAAACAATCCTAAAAATAAAACATGTAAGTCATTAACCAAATGTGTGCTTTAGTTTTAACAACGAGCTAAAATCTTGATTTGGGTTTTGAGCACTTCAGCATCATGTGAGATTAGACCCAATGTTTGGTGCTGAAAACCATGTATTTAGCAATAATCAGTGGCTTATAAGAACAAAATGTTGTGAAATAGCGATCTGCTCTGAGCCACTGTCTCACTTAAGATTTTTTTTTCTTCTTGTATACCTTCTGATATAATCCACAGAAAATATTACATTGGCTTTTGGACTGAATTGCAACAGACAGAGCTGTTCTATGACATTGACATTATCAGAAAATAGGTGATCTTATAGAGTCATTAGTGGATCCGCCTCCCTTTGGGTAGGATTAACTCAGTACGGCACATGAGGCAGCATTCTTGTAGACCTTACAGGACAAGGCAGTGCAGGTGGCAAAACACTAATGGTCTCCATACTAGGACTTGATTTATGCAAAAGATTGGCTTATTTTTAACCCACCAAGGTTTTACCTCACATAACCAAACTTCATCGAAATCTTAGCATCAGTAATTTTCTGAACTTTTCAATAGTAATTATTATTTGTTAGAGTAATCCACTCTAATGAACAATTAAATACTAAACTCAAGTGCGTAAATCCAAATTATGACTGCGCCTAAAGGTTTTTACGAACTTCCATCTATTGTAATTATGGAAAACAAATGACATAAGCAGAGTATTAGCTGATTTGTGAAGTAAAACAAGTGCAGATCCAAGTCTAATCAACCTTGATTAGACCTGCAGGTTATAATCAAGCCTTAGTACCAAGACCCCCTGTATTCCAATCTGTTACATCAAGGGAGACCACTACAAGACAGTCACGTCCAGTCAGGTGATATCAGAGCAGAGACACTCACTCAGTTGTCTCCTTGATGATAAAGTGGCGCTCCCATGCGCCTTGATGCCCTGAAAACAAAAGACATGATGACACATAGAGTAACCAGTAGAAAAAATGCATTTAGAAAGACTGAAAACTGAGGCAATGGGGAAAAAGGAAAAAATATAGATTTCTACACCATAATGATTTACCGTCAAACAGCACCTCTGACTTTTTCTAGTATAATATAAAATAGAAGCAAGGAGATGAATAATCAGTGAAAAACCTCCATATTTAGGAACGTCTTAATACCAAAATGACAGAAAACATTGTGCCAGTCATTAAAAAGGCAACTAACTAAGCCCTGATTCACTCAAGCACTCAATCACTAGCAGCTATGCTAAACATGGAGTTTCTCTTTATACAAAAATAGCACTGACCACATTTTTTTAAACTAATTTCTACCAGCTTATGAGCTGTGTAAGGGTTTTTCTTCTGCCACTGACACATGATTTGATAACCAAACAGAAAAAAGCCAGCTAGTGGCTGACACCTCAGCTAAAGGTTTATAAATACTGCTGGTCTGTTCTTCATATTCCCACACAAGGTTGTTCTTCATGTACCCACACACGGACGCGCTCGCCAAAAACAAGGACTCTTATACCATTTCACTGACAATAAGCTTCATGGCAATGGGACAAGGACGCAATCTTTGACCACATAATAAAATGTGTGGGTCCAATACCTGTAAAACCATATTTCTATGATGTTTTCTTCTGCGCCCGCCTACCTTTCTGCTCAGAACTTTGAATACACAATGGTCATTTTAAATTACCGCTGTGAGAGCACAGATTTCATTATGGATTTTTTCCCCCCAATATCATAGATAATAATGATATAAATACAAGCTTAAATAGCTATAGAAATATAATGTTTAAAAGTGCATTGACAAGTTGCAGGGAAACCATGCATTTTTTAATAGTCATTAATATGATCCAAGTATCATTCCCACCATCTTATATGACACTTTTCTTATCAGAACTGGCAGGGATCATTTATACGAATTGGTTTCCTAGCTTAGACCAAACTTAAAAGAATAGTCCAATTTGAACAGTGTTGACATCAAGATCACTTTTGGAACAAGTTTTGTCATGCATTTGTGACACTGCGGTTGAAAGACTCACTTACTGAATGGGTCACGTTTCAACCATCTAGCTGTTGAGTTGCAAAGTTAAGAAATTTGCAGGTTTTCCTCTGTATTTATTATTCTATCCACTTTGTCCAATGCACCCGCATCATAGGTAGCAAATGCTTGACTGGTTTAGTATTTTTAGGTTTAAACGTCTTACCTTGATTCCTCCAAATGGTAATTTTGTCTTTGGGGCTAAATACCTTGATCTTTGTCATTTGGCATGTCTGTTTAATTTTAATCAAAACCATTTGATTTTCTAGTATCTTTAAAGCTTGAGTCTTGTTTGTCTCAGGGTGAGTTCTGAACGTAATAACCTATTTCCCCTTCTCTGGTTGAAACCTGGACACAGTTGGGTGTTGCAAGAAATAAGTGCCTTCAAACATATTAAAAACAGTTTTTTTGGAAAGTGCAGGGATAACGCTTAAATGCCAAGTCTTTGATTGGAAGCTATTTGAATCAGTTTCAACTAAGTAGCAACTATGTCACGAAGAGGACATTGACAGATGCAAAAACATGTGCTTTCTTTGTGACTTTCCACCAATTTGTGGTATTTATATACAAAATTAGAGCCTGTGTGTCTTAGTTTGACATTTGTGGATTAGAGAAAAAATTCAAAATAAATTTGATTTACCAACTGAACTTCAGTGAAGCAGAAGGTTGTATTTATCATTCCAAAAACAATGATCCCAATGATGACGGTATGTCAACTTCTGACTGAAACTGTATGGCCTTAAAATGATTATCATCCTTGATGACTATATTTGTCTTTTCAGATTAGTTTAAATTTATAACACTAATGTGAAAACATGATTCAGAAAATGAGAGAAACAAGATCTTCCTGTTTTGGGGGACCAGGAAAGGATAATTTTATGTAAATTTGTATTTACATAAACATTGGTTATTATGCTACAGCAAAAGAAGTATATTTATAGAAGTTGAGTAGGTTTTCAGTATTTTGCTGATTGCATATTAATAGAGCATAATAATAGGTCCTTGAGCTATAATCTGAGGATCTGCTAAGGAGATGCAGGTGGGCCACATTAATGTGAGGATGCTTTGTAGTGCTAAAACCAATGTTATGTAATCCTGTGTGAACAATACGTTTGACTGCAAATCAGGCCTTAATTGCTCTAGTAACGTGTTAGTCTTGTTATAACTGATGTTAAATACTAGGTTTGTTCATTTTAGTTCCCTGCATTACTGCAGTAAGACAGTATTTTCAGCTATTATTTTTATAGCTAGACAATAACCATTACTGTTCCCTTTTACCTTGACATGGTGTTTATTTTATACTCACCTGCCTTAGTTTGCAATATTTAAAAACAAATACCAGGAGAAGTCCACAGGGTTAACAAAAGTCAGTGAGAAATAGTAAGACAAGATGAGCAACGAGCAGAAAGGCAAAGGTGGGGTGAAAGAGTAACAGTAATAAAACAGCTGAGAGGGAGGTACGGTGAGCAGAGAGGCACACAGGTGAAAGGCTGACTTTGACAATCACAATGTAGAGAGGAGTGATATGAAGGAATAGTTATAAAAAGTGCAAAAGAGATGACGGAAAAAAGTAAGAGTGAGCAAGACAGGAGGAAAACATGTTTGGGAAGAAGAAGATGGAGTCTTAAAGTAATAAAACAATAGCAGTGCTAAGAAAAGATTAAAATGAGATGGGAGAAAAGGGTGGTATGGGACACATCAAGAGAGAAGGAAAAGTAATATGTAGAAAGCAAAACAGATCATTGCCAGGGAATGAATATTGTATCATGAAAGCAAGAAAACCAAAAAGCAGAAGAAGTTAATACCAGTAAAGACAAAAATGCACGTATTCAATGAAGGGTAAAAGTGAAAAAACAAAAAGTTGTAAGTGATACGAGAAGAATAATGTAAAATGTTCCATCTAGGGCAGCAAACCGCCTCTCTCCAGTTCCTGCTTCTCTCAGCCTTCCTTTTAATTCTATCCAGGCAGCGCTATTACTCAGTAAGGACCAGGCTGTACAAAATGATCTAGTTTACAGGAATAGGAATGGAAGACCTACATAGTCATACTCATCACCGGACCTGTCCATCCCTCTCCTGAAAGTGGAACAGATGTGGAAAGCACTGGTGACGCAGAATCATATCTCATTGTACATATTGATTCCGGGTTGTGAGCCCCAGGGAGATGCATGAAGCGTTCATTAAGAAGCGGGTGGGGGTAGCTGAACATGATCTGTGTCAACACTTTACACAGGAGTAATGAGTAGACATAAGTAAATGCGTGCAAGACCAAAGGCTTCTTTTCCCCCCAGACATAATGGATCGATAATAATGGACAAAACATCCCCGGAACAAAGGCAAAGAAAAATAACCTATGGATGTACTTTTTTTTCCTGAGGGCGCAGTTACTGTAATTTTTACAAAGATGAAAGGAGACATGTGGTTGTGCTATATATAACCCCAACTGACTGCAGCCACGTATGTGTTTAAAGGAGTTTATGGTGATTAAAGGACTAATATTAACAATAAATAAAAAAACATTCTAAATAATTATTACCTGCGTTATCAAGAATATAATGCAACTACGTGCAGCAAGGTTTCTACTGTTTAAGGCTTAAAGTAGCACATTAGTACAGCAGTGAGTTCCCTATTCCCTTAATTCCTTTTCAGTAGAAATGAAACAGCTTCTCCCTCTATATTTAAACCAACCAAAATAATTGATCTGATGGCACCAGTGGAAAATATTAGAGAAGGTAAATAATAGCCAAGGTTTTGTTTGCTGGTATCAAGAAGTAGCCATCCTTTAAACAGCATGTAAGAATAGATGCTGTAGTGGCTGAAGCATAGAGTATCCTAGCAGTGCCCCTTCCCCACTTGTTCCCCTCTAGTTCCACACGACGTAAAGTTCTGCCCAATTACCTGGTTTACTTAAAAGCAGCAACAGATTTATGCAATATATTTGTCTAAGTCTAAATACTGAAATCAAAGCAACAGTAATTAAATTTTATTGATGTCCCTTTCTACAATGCTGAATTCATATTTTTTTTCTCAAGTAAAAAAAAAAAATAAATAGATAGTTGATGTGTTTCTTTTGGGGGAGTTAGATGGCACACATTTTTGTTCCTATGAGACTCAAGGTTGCCATGCAGAAAGAACTTCCTGCAGGCCGATGCTTAGTGATTAGAGAAAAAAATGCTGCATTTTTTTTTTTCTTTTGGAAACTTCACAATTGTATGATCTGTCTTACTGGATGATCCAGAAAATATCTCCATTGAAGGTTGTTTATAGTGTGGCAGCTTTTGTGGAAGATGGTAACGGAGACGATCTCTTAGTAATGCAGCCAAAAAGCAAACTTACTCCAGTATTCAACATCTGTTGAGTCAAACTGCTCTCTGGAGCAGTTCACTCAAGAGATGAATATCGTATGATAGAAAAAGCAGAAATGCTTACTGGAAAAGAGTAAAGTTTAAGAATCAGTGTTTAATGGTCTGTGAGTTTTTTTTTTTTTTTTTCCCGAACTGAAGTCGGATGCAAAACTCCCCCGCCTTTCTTTGTTTATTTGCCTCCACAGACATCTTGAAAGTTGTATTTATTTTTTTATTTATTTTTTTTCCCACACAAAAATAAGAAAGAACGAGAGGAAATTTGGCCCTTGGTTAGAAATTTCAATCGCAACCTCACGCTTCAGGGTCATAGGGATACATATCTAAATGTGAGCTGTGAATGCCAGAAACCATGGAAACTGATAAATCTGTTATTTTGAACAAGGAAAACTGGGTAAGCCTGCATAAATAAATCTGATCATGCTTCATTTACAGTGTATTTTAAGTTATTTCTCTAATAAACATCCTACATGTAAAGATGATGATTACTCAGAATGGACAAGTTGCCACATATGCTACAGTAATTACTAATGATAAATTATTACACAGACAAAAACCAAGGGCCCTCCATTTTTACCTATACATAGTATATGATACATGAAGCATAAAGGATGTTTTTTTTGCATAAATATCCCCTTTATATCTGCATCAACTTCTAAAAACAGTGAGAAACAAAGAGGGATAAATCTGCATGATAAACCCAAATGTTCCTCTATTCAGTTCTCTATACAGCCCACAAGGAGACAATAAGCGAGTATCCCTCTGCTCCCTTCATTCTTTTCATGGGGAGAAAAGGAATGACAAAAAAGGAGGATACAAAGCAAGGCAGAAGTGGAAGGCCACAAAGAAAAGTTGCTCAAATCTACTGAGTATAGAAACCAACAGAGGAAAATAGTGAGAGAAAAAGAGAGAAAGAGTGGAAAAATGGAACAAGACTGAGCTCACCACCAAGCGCTTTTGATTCTCCCCTAAAACGATGCTTTTAAGAATGCCCATGAAATTAGCTTGCTGAAAGAACGCAATCTCAATCGATTCAATCCCCCCTAAAAAGAAAAACTAAAAATTCAAACAACCACCATACCTCCAATTCAAAAGAGGGTCTAAGGGACATAAGAAAGCTTCTTTCTTTTCTCTCTAAATCCTCTCCTTTCATACTCTCTCAGTTTCCCTTTCACCTCACCACTGTAATGTCCAATCACAGAAAGACGGACCTTAAAGGTAAAAAAAAAGAAAAAAAGTATCTGTTAAAACTCTGACTAGTCAATTTGATGTGGAGTTGGTCTTTCTTGATTAGTTTTTTTTTTTTTTGTCTAGGTGCAATATTTTGACACATGGAAAGTTTAACCTCTTTCACAAAGCACTCCATGCCTGGACTCAAACAAATTCTGTCTCGTCACTTCTGAAGGGAAAAGAGAGCTGGTTACATACGAACCATCTCACAATAAGAGGTATAAATATGTGTTCATTTTTCTATAAAGTGACTGCTCTGTTAAATAATGCTTCGCTTTGTGACCGTCACAAAGATTACATTGCATTGTGTAACTGAACAGACGTCCGTTGGTGAGAATTTTTTAGGTTGCACAGCAGGTATTTTATCTATGCAGTTTTAAAACCCCTTTCTTCATAATAAAAACTAGATCAAATATTATTACCCCTGAATGTCCTAATAGTTGAGCCGGCAATTTAGCCATCTCTGCTCAACAGCTGGCCGACTGAAGTGACGTGAAACACCTGGGGCCCTGAAGGTCCCATAGTCGGAATAAATTTTTATCTCCCTCCTCTCCTCCAAAGGTACTCTGCTACACTTTTAGCTCAAGTTATTTTTGTTTAGCATATTACACTTCTGAACATTTTAGCCCTTTTACTCTTTACTTATTTATTCTAATCTACCAATTTTCTCTCCACATGGTTTAGGCACCAACCATATCAGAAACTCAAGAAAAAAACAAATTGTGTCCCAACTTTCCTACCTACTTTATGTGTAGTACTAGCTGCACTGAACAGAAGTGATCTGATTGAATACGTCTTTCGTCTGCATCCGTAATTGTATTTATATGTGAAATTATCAGCTGATCTGACCGTTCATCATGTTCGGAAAGCACTGAATTTCTATGAGACCAAATGAAATATCAGAATCACACTCTGAAGGTTCTCCATCACTGGGTGTCATCAGCAGAGAGCTGACCACAGCTGCTGCACAAAAGTGAGGAACAGACTGTAGATTGGAGATGCTCACCACTGGAGTAGAACTAAACCACATATTAACCAGTTAGAGCGTGACTTGCCAGTGGAAAAGCACCTACTGTAACACCACCACCACCAAAGGCTCACGTGGTGACGGCAGTGGTTAATGCATAACACTCTCCTTAAGATCTCCAACTTCATTTGCAGCCAAAATTTTTGTTCACCATAAGTTGATTTTCACAAGAGAACAACAGTGAGGCCAAATGCTCCCTTGTCCAACATTTATGCTCTCTGGTCCATGCAAGACGATGGCACTAGTGCCTGGGTTGGTCTCACTTCCCTTTAGTAAGCCACAAGGTGAATGGCATTTATCCATTTGTTTCCACAGGACACTGTTCTCATTGAATCACTTATCAGTGGGTGATGTAGCCAAAGGATGTACATTTCTGTCTTCCGTCACTCTTCCAGTCTCTCTGTATCTCTGTTGCAACCTGCTGGTGACACTCTAAGCTCAGTGGCCACTTCCGTCTTAGAACAACCCGTCTGAAGCCTTTCCATGGCAAGGTACTGTTGGTCAGCTATTAGATGTTGTCTTGCTCTCATGATGCCAAAATGTGAGGATAATTAGGAGAGCTGTTTAAATACCAATTTTGATTGAAGCAGGAAATGTACAGATTGATTTGTGGATCAATCACCACAATGAATTTTGCTGTTAGCTCCTTGTGAAAGAACAGGAAGTTGTGCAAAAAGTACTTAAAAATTGAACAGTGGAATATGTGCATTCAAAATTTGAGAAAAGGTCATATTAAGTTCACTTGTGAAGTCATAGTGCATTTTAGGTTCATCCTGAAATTTTTACCCGAAAACTGAATGCCCCTAGGTTTTCGTGAGTAGTGCATTAATGTTTAAAATGTTGAGAAATACATTGCCATTAGAATTTAGAGCATGGACAACCACACCATCCTTATTTTTGTTTTGCTACCGTACACTTTAGTTAGTTTGGAGAGTGTTGACATATTCTCTACTGCATTTCTTGCAATGGTTTTTAGTTTACTGTGTATACATAAAACAATAAAAAACTGAAATAATATCAGCAAAGAAATGCATATTAACTATGACTTCTATGGTGTATAGAAACTGTAAAAAATTATATATATATATATATATATATATATATATATATATATATAAAAACTGTGGGCATAGTGGTTGTCTTGTGACAGAAGGATGCAGGTTCGATTTCAGCCTCCTCCTGCCAACATGTCGATGTGCCCCTGGGCAAGACACTTAACCCCAACTTGCTTACCAATGTGCATAACGGTGTATGAGCGTCTGTGCGAATGGGTGAGTGTGACTCTAGTAAAGTGCTTTGAGTGGTCAACGTGATTGGAAAAGCGATATACAAGTTCAGTCCATTTTACTACTTTTTTTTTTTTATTTCTTTGGATGCAAAAAACAGTTTATCCAAAATTTATTTCAAAGGATAATCAATTTTTTCACAAGTTACAACATTCACTCCACCTATTTGTACTACATTTTGTGACCTTCCTTTCAATGATTAAAACGTATCCGGCCCGCGACCTGTTAATGTCTTGAAAATTGAAAATGTAACTAGCAAAAGTTGGTGCAAATGACCATCCTCAGGACACAATGTTCAAAGAAAACAAGGGAGAGAAGAAAACTTTTGCAGACTAGGTTGTTCACTTTCAGGGATTGTCAAACTGAAGCCAGAAGAAGAGAACAAGAACAATGTGAGAAAAAGTGAGAGGACGTTCTAGAAAAGAAGGAGAACAAGTAGGAGGGAGAAAGAGAGAGGGAACTGCTCGACCCTGAGAAGTGGTAGAAGCAGTAGAAATAGCTGCCCCACTTGTAGACACACTTTTCTGGTTGCTCACTGACTGTCCTTGATGCACTGGGGTAGCTAACCTATATAGCCCTGCTACATGCTGCAACGTCTCCCACAAAGTCTTGAACCTAGTCAAAAACACATTTGGCCTTTATCTCCTTCATACACACATGGGGAGGGGTGGGAGGCTAAAATCAGGCCACACATGCTGGAAGCTACTGCTGAGTTAAGTCACCTGTGCTGTTAGCATAGCTTGCTAGCGGGCAGGCAGCTGCTCCTCTAATTAAGAGCTCATCTTCCAGAGGGGCCTACATATGGAGGTCTCTTTAGCTCCATCATAGTCTTATGATAGGCAGCAAAGCCATTTACAACCAAGGACATAGCATTGTAAAGGTAGTTTTACAAAACCAGCAAGAAATAACTACTTTGTCCAATTTCCAAATTCAAAACTCATTTATGAGCATCTTTAATAGATACAGACAAGACCAGATGTTTTAATACGTTATATAAATACAGAATATTTTTAAATGGCTGAATAATGAGAGATAATGGTTTTCAGAAATTATTACTCTCAAGTTCAGAAGTTTATATAAACAGAAACTATGCTGAATTTAAATAATTTTCTCAGCGAATGGCGTCATGGCATGCAAGCTTCTCAGGTCAATTCATAAAATTTAAGTTTAGTGGAGGCACATCTGTGGATTTAACATGAACACAAGAACTTACAGATTTTTTTATTCACAAAATGTAAGAGAATTGCGGACATACACAAGTTTGATTCATATTTGGATATAATTTTCAGATGTTTAAGAGTGACCAGTTCTTTATTCTAATACATTGGGAATTTCCAGCTTTGTCAAGAAGGAGAAGGTTTCAGTGTACCATAAACGGACATGTTTTGGTGGAAAATATGCAAATCAACCACAGAACAAACTAAAGGACCTGACGAAGATGCTGGGTGAAGCTGGAAAGAGAGTGCCATTATCCAGAGCCTGTACCAGCAGGAGCTAAAAGGCTACTCAGAATGAAAGAAGCAAATACCCCAAAAACAACAGGAGGTGCCAGATGATGGGCTGATGGAACTGAAATTCAAGTGTTTAACCATAATGACCATTGTTACATTTGGAGAAAAAAGGGGCAAGCTGGCAAGCATGAGAACATTATCCCAACTTCGAAGAATGGTGGTGGGAGATTCACGCTGTGTGGGTGCTTTGCTATAGGAGGGACCGGCATGGTGGGCAAAGAACACTGCTGAAATGTTGAAGCAACATCTCAAGACATCTGCCAAGAAGTGTGAAGTCATGTAAACAAGTTCTGACAGGAGACAAATTCCAGAAAAAAAAAATATAAAAAGGAAAACACAAAAGAAACCTTAAACATTTCATCCAACATGGCATATGTAAACTTCTGAAGCAAAAACTGCATGCGACTTACTGACTGCATGAATGAAGTATACCTGGTATGCTAAAATTACAGTTTTCTACCTGCAGAGCAGATGAGACACTTAGCCACACTTCTTACATTCAAATCATTACTCACCAATTAATCAAGCCACTTCACCACAGAGAGGGGATACAGCTGATTGGATCTTTTGAGCTTAATTTCTTTTAAATGCATTGAATTGGTGGTGGAATAGAAATAGAGCATATTTTTCACTTTGTGACGCTCCTCGTGAGGCAAATCAAGTTAATTGTCAGAAATTAGCTTTAATTACATTTTTTTTAATTAATTAGAATGTAAAAAAGAGAGAAAGAAAATATCAGATTTTAAAGCATTAAACAACTTCACAAACTATAAAGAGCTCCGAAGGAAAACTAAATATATGGACAGGCAGTATGTGATGAGGTAGGTAAACCTGATTTATAGTGTGCTAATAGTTCATAATATTGATGAGGCCAGAAAACATAACAATGAACAAATTGTACTGTCTGGGTAATAAATGTAAATATTTTACACTTAAGTTGCTTTGACAAAACAGCCTTTTATCGACTTTGCTGTTCACACCAGGACTAATGGCTGCTTCAGAACAACAAATACAAACAGAACGATACACAAACAAATGTTCAATGTTGGAGCTCACACAAGACTCCCACACTTATGCTTTCTTCAGCCTTAAGTACCAACGAGCACACAATAGCCTGTGGTCCTATTCAGGCTACCTAAGAAATGCATTAGTCAGTCCTGGCACTTGGAGTACAATGCAGTCATACAATTCATACACTGTGGTGTATCCTAATGCAAAAAAAAAAAAAAAAAAAAAAAAAAAAAAACAAAAATAAAATGCAAAAAGGAAAAGATGTACAAAAACAAACAACTGGTATGATGACTGATGACAAGTGTGGCAAAATTACAGGATTCAGAGCTGTACCTGAATTCGGATGTAACAATAAAGTGGCATTCTCCAGAGCCACGGTAAGAAGTTGTCTTGTTTGCACCTGCTTTGACGACTTATAGTGAATCACAGAGAGGGGGAGTGTCACTAGCAATCATGTGCTGCACTGCAATTATGGAGTCAAGATTCACTCTGTGCCTCATTGTGCACAGCTCACCTGTAGACTTAGTCAATGTTTTGTTGCTACTAGAACTGAGGGATTTCACTTTTCACCAAAACAGAAATGCAAGGTTTCTCAAATATTTTTTTTTTATGTTAAAACTATCCATTTAATCTACCGTAGGTATTTTTTTCCTTCCAACTAATATCACATACATTTATTTACTACACATTCAACATGCAGCAGAAAACATTTCCCTTCCCATCTCTGGATGCTGAGTACGTTTTATCTGTAGGCTATAATGTTATAACATCCCCACAAGCCAACTCCTTTGTGAAATATTTCTATCAGATCTTGTCCTGTCACCACCAGCATGTAAAATAAACACATAAACAGAACATATTAAACTGATCTTTCAGACTTCAACATTCAAAACAGGCCTCATTATTATTGTATGAATCCCACGCCTGGATTTGAGCCTCGGCGTCAAAAGAAGATGCAATGGCATCTTCTTTTGGGTTTAAATGTTTCAGCTGATCCGTCTGACTGTCATAATATCATAAAATGTATGTATTTTTTTTATATATACATTGCCTTGGAACATTAAAAACTGTTTTGTAATGTTTGTTTTCTTTTTAAGATTCTAGTAAGAGTTTATGTACAAATTAAAATCTGAAAAGTCTGGTGTATATCTCTTTTTAGCTCCTCTGAATTAAGATTTTCTACTATTGGTAAAGCTGCAAGTTTTTGGGGATTTGCCTGCCAGTTAGGTTGAAAGACTGACAGGACACCCTCATTGCTTCCCCTGTAGTCCAATCGTACCATCTGCTGCGACCCCATTGGGATGTGCACAGGGTAAAATATTTGCGTGGTCAACAGACCCCGTCTCTTAAGATCATGGTAAAGTTAAACAGCTTTGTAACTTTATACGTCAACCATCTGCTGTGTTCTTTGGTCTCATGATGCTATTTGTTAACAAATCTCTAACAAACCTCTGAGACCCTCAAAGAACAGCTGGATTTATACTGAGGATAAATTACACACAGGTGGACTCCAATTACTAATTAGGCAACTTCTGAAAGTATTTAGTTGCACAAGAGTTTATTTATGGTGCAGGGGACTGAATAACAATTTATGGCACACTTTTCAGTTAAGATATTTGTGAAAACCCTTCAAATTGTTCCAGCAAAATGCATTAAGTTTTATGATTTTAACAAACTGTGCACACATGATTTTTAAATATTCTTCACATAAACTATACTAGAGGACCCTACGTGCACAAGTGCAGAACTTGTACACCGTTGGTCTTCACACAATTAATAAAATAAAGAAACACACAAGGTAATAATGTAATAATAAAAAATGCACTCTCAAAAAGCGTTTTCTTTTCCTTCCTCTATTTTGGTTATGTTAATCTATTTCTGTCTCATCCAAATAATGCTTTTCATTTTGCTCTCAACGCTGCATGATTTTACTCAAACACCGCCTTTGTGTGCTTTTGCATCTGTGTGGATAAGTCAGCGTGTTGTGTGGGTATTGTGCACCCACTCGCTCACACAATGGCAAAGCTTTTTCCGTTTCACAATGTTTCTTGCCAACTTTATACACACCAGGATTAAAGGTATAAAAGAACCTTTGGAGCAGGGAAGATGAAGAAAAGGTGTTTTAAAAGGAAGAAAAGGGAGAAGAGGAGACAGACCCCAAAAACTCTGCTCCGGTTTCCGTTACAGGCAGCCATTTTTAGACAGTCATCCATTAAGTCTCCTGCGTTCTCATACTGTCAGCCTTTAGAGAAGCCAAACAGGCCATGTCAGCTGAGGGCATTGAGCAGGCAGGCAGGAAGCAGCACTCTTTCTGAGCACTGCGGGACTTTGAAGGCAGAATGGGAGGAGCAGGTAGCGGACTATAATACAGAGCAAAACATGTTGGGAGAGAGAAAATGGAGTTGGAGCAAAACTTGGACCGCAACAGAAAAAAAAAAAAAAATTAAGAGAAGTCGATATGAGCTGGGCCCATAGCATAACAAAAAGGAAATGTGTATTAAAACGGTGCTTTGTTTAGTGGCTAGGGAAGTGTCAGAAAATGAAGTGTGTAATGCCGTGTTTGTGTTTCAGTCTGACAGGGCCACTCAGTGTGCTGTCTGTGAGCATCTTACCTCTGCCCCTGTGTGTTCTGTCTGCGTTGTGCGATCAGTCATTTGGCAGTCTTTCATCTTCAGGGCTGCTCTGGCGCTCTCCTGCATACAAAGCAAACACACATGCATCAGTCATGTCCACAACCCACCCACAAACATCAAATACAAACAAATGAGAGGTGCTGCTCCCCCTGCAGACCTGTTGACTGCCTCCAGTCACAGCGCTCTGAAGAAAGTACCGCCCCCTTCACAGATTTCTACTGTTTTTTGCATTTTGTCAGAGTCATAATATTTCAAGCAATTACCATAATACTAAACATAACTTGAGTAAATACAGAAAGTAATTTTCAATGATGACTGTAGTTGTTGAAGGAAAAACCTAATCATTCTGGTCCTATGTGAACAAATTATTTCCTCTAACTGGTTTTACCAACATTGAAGGCATCGACTGCCAGCAAAGGGTTTGCAATAAACGGCAATCAGTCTTCTACATCACTGTGGAGGTCTTTGGCCCACTATTCTTGGAGTAATTGATTTAATTCAGGCACATTAGAGGGTTTTCAAGCATGAATGGACTATTTAATGTCATGCAACAGCATTTCAGGATTTTTTTTTTTTTTGAGCCTCTATAAGTATGACCTGCTGGTATACTGTGGATCATTGTGCCGCTGCATAGCCCAAGTGCGCTTGCGCTTAGGGTCACAAATTAAGGGCCAAACACTCTCCTTCAGAATTTTCTGATAAAGAGCAGAGTTCATGTTTTATATATCCAAATCCTGAAGACGTAAAGTACTCTCAGAGACCCAGACCATAGCACTGCCACCAAAAACTTTCTGCAGGTGTGATCATGTTTTTGTGAAATGCTGCATTACTTTTATACCAGCATTTGTGGAGAAAAAAAAATTCTCCTCCATTTCTTTCTCCTCAATCTACAGCAAAACTGTTTTTGTAAAATGTGATCATTCTGTTGTGTTCTTTTTAGTTGGCAGTGTTTTTCCTGTTGGAGCTCTTTCATATCGTTCAATCATGAATACATATGTTAACGGAGGCAGGTTAGGCCGACAGAGCTTTAAGATGTTGCTCTGGGTTCCTTTGTCACCTCCTCGTGGAGCTATCAATGAACTTTATTATTATTTTTGGTAGAATTCTACTCCTTAGAATCTGTTCTTGAAATTCTTTAGTTTGGAAAATTGAGATCAAAGGACTAGCGAGATCTTGTGATTCTGTTTAGATGTAGTTTTATTAAAGATTAATTTGATTACTGCAACTGTGTCTTCACAAATCAGGTGATCCAGAATGTTGCTGATCAAGATCTGACTAAAACTAAGAAAACAGAGCACATCGCCACCTATCTAAAGTCCTTGCACTGGGTTCCTGTGGCTCAGAGAACAAAGAAAATACTTTTGCTGGTTTTGCATACAAAACATCACAGATCTGTTGTTGTATCAACCTTAAAACATGTCGAATCAGAGTTCAGTTTTTATGTTCCTCTCTTACAGAACAAACTTCCAGAAAACTGCAAAAATGTTGAAATACTGAATTCTTTTAAATCAAGGTTAAACATCCATCTGTTTTGTATTTGTAATTGGAATGGCATAAATTCTAGTCTGCATTCCAACTTTTCATTTCTTTCCTTTACTATGCCACTGCAATGCAATGTTTTATGTTGTCATCGTGTAAAGCACTTTGAATTCCCTTTTTGCTGAAATGCGTTAGACAATAAATTTGCTTTGCCTTGATGACATGGAACATTTAAGTGCGAAAAAAAAAAAAGAAGAAATCTTCAAGCGGGCAAATACTTTTTAATAGCAATGCATCACAGCATGTATCTATGCTTTGCAAATTGTCATAAGGAACATGAAAAGCAACTCAAAACAACATCAAGTATTTTGTCTGGAAATCACAAATGTCATAAAAAAAAAGGGGCCAAATTGCAGGGGCATAAGGCGGCACTGCTTAAGTGGGGAGGAATTAATAGAAATGGAAAGGTAAAGCTGGTCAACATGAAAAAAGGTCCTTCAAGGAGATAATTAATGGGTTTTATCTGGCAGATTTATAGATGGTTGTAGTCAGAAGCACTGGCACTTTTCGACAAAATACAGCAATTTTATCTGGACCCAAGAACCAGCCAACTCCTCTCTTACCTCTACGTGATTATTTTTAAAACGAAGGTTGCAAGCCCTAAGAGGAACCCTGCACCATTTCCACTGGGAGCACTTTACGACGTTGTCACTAATCATTCTGACATTTTCTCCCTGAGCCGCTCATGGGTTGGAGAACAGAACGGGTTGAAAGTTGCAGTGAATATGACATATGGAGAAATTGATTAACCTCGATAAAAATTAATCAACCAAATTAAAACAAGGTTTATCGTAAGGGAAATAAAAGAAAAGCATTTATATTCCAGCTCTGGACCTGCATTTATAGTCCTCTTCAAATTCAGCACAAATCCAGTTAAAAACAGCAGGTTCCATTAATCGTGTCTGACTACATGAAAAGCAAAATCGGCTTTCTAAAGCTTAATGGTGCATTCAAAGTACCAACAGAAAACTTATGAAAAGTGAATCAGTTTTTCTGAGATAATAAAATAGGGTTTCACTGGCAGATTTACGGAATAAGAGAACTGTCTGTGGCCTGCCCTTTACATCTGATGCTACACTTTAACTTTGCTTTGAAATAAATTTTTATCTAAAGCAGTGTAAGGCAGAAACACTACACTATCCAGCCAGAGTCCAAGCATATAATGCAAACACAACAGTGAATCTGTTCAGTGAATCTGTTCAGTGAATCTGAATCTGAAAAAGACCTGGTTACAGTAGAGAAACAAACCAGGAAGTGTTAATGCACATACAAATACAGAATATGCAAAGATTTTTATCATTCCTTCATATTTTAAGGACCCAGAATTTCTAGGAAAACTGCAAGATTATGCTTGCATTTATTAAGAGTTTCAAACAGATATGAGCTTGAATTACTATATTCTGACAGCTATAGACACAAATGCACAGATTCTCAAGGGATTTTAGCATACATAAATGACCACATGTCCTACACTTTTGCAAGCAAATGGGGGGAAAAAAACACAAATATAAAAACAAGGAGAACAAAAGAGGAGAAAACTTTTGAGGAATTTTTGCAATCATATAGTAAAAGAAAGGCTTCCCCAGATGGCCCCACAAAGCCAATATAGAAAACAGCAACAACATTTTCCTTTCACTCACACTCATGGCGTCAGAAAAACTCTCTGTTGGAAGGCTGAGTATTTCATTGTACCGCACATTAGTTGTAGGGGACTCAGGCTAAAGCCATTTGGGGAATATACATGTAGTTGTAAGCTAAAAACATTTTTTTTCCAGATGGTTTAACTCTAATTTGTTCAGGATTAATTTGCCGTTACAGATGGGGAGGGGCATGGGAGGCAGGGGGGCCATGTGTTAGGATAAATGAGCAGACATAATCTGATGGAAAATTGAATTCATGTTCATTAAAAGGTGGTTTTAAAATAGCGACACAAGTCTAAAGACAATGTTTTTTGTAAATCTGAACACAACGAATACATCAAGCATTGAATACCAAACCGGCTCCTAAATTTTTAGGGTCAGCAGGATATACAATGTTATTATAAAGTATTTTGTAGCTCTGGTGGCCTTTTTTTGACATAAATCTTACATGGAATGGGGAGGAGTAGGGGGAAGACATGAAGTAATGGCCTGCAGGTCAGGAACCCAGGACATCTGAGTCAAGAACTATACCCTTTTCTAAGGGGCGCCTGTTCTATCGCTACAGCACACGACACCACTAATTATATTGCTCTAGAGAGAAATTATATGAGTAATATAAATGTCATAATGATAGCCAATTTGCTTGACTTTAGTATTAGGTCCACATCAGTTGCACCAAACAAAATTAAAATGGAAAACAGATTAAAACAGAGGCTGCTGACGGGGAAATAAACCGGGGTAATAGAGGAAGATGAAAGAGGAAAAAAAAAAAAAAAGGATGCGGGGGCCAAAAAGTGATCAAACAAACAGATGTTGTATGAGACTCAAGTCAGTGGGTTGTACTGGCATCGCTCACTGCTTTAACACTGACACATTATTCTGCAAAGGCTTGGCATAATGTCTGCATTCCATTACTTTGATGGAACAGGTGACAAATTACAGACATGCGGATGACAAATGACAGATTTTACTGTATTGAGCATTTCAGTGGCTGTTCCAGAAATCAAGGTACCAAAAGCACTAGAAAAATACAGTAATACAATATATTTTTCACTAAATGTGTTGTGTTATATGAGTATTGAAAGATGGAACAAGATGGAATTAAGGGATTGCTTTCCGTCCTTGGCTCTTTATCTTCTTTTGGGAGAAATTTCAGTCCGAGTACAATAATTCTGCTGTTCAGCTGTGCACGCATGAGAGAACAGCTTATATATACAGAGAAGGTTTTTTTTTTTTTTTTTTTTTAACCTGTTTTTTTTTTTTTGAAAATTCTACAGCACCATTGTTGCATTTCTTTTTCCTCATCTTTAATGGTGGATTTTTTCCCCCCAGCCACTGTCCTCTATGGCAAGGATAAACATGTTGCTGAGAAAGATAAACGTCTTAGTTTGCTGAACTTTTCTATTCAGTTTTACAGTCAAAACCTATTTTTACACACTTCTAAATTCGAAATGGTTAGCATCTGCTACAAAGAAAAACACGATTGCACAGAAAAATGTCAGGGCACAAAATCACTTCAAATTTCCCAGAACTGTGCAACAAGTCTGGTTATCATCTTCCAGCCATCAGTGCAGCTGCTTTAACTTCACCAAACCCTGTCAGGTAAAAATGTTTGGCATGCATTACAAAACAGAAGTTTGGTAAGTTAATTTATTAACTACTTAATTAATAATTACTTCCTAAACTTACATTTTCTAATATAAGGATCAGTGTTGACATCATAAGAACTGAATGGTGAGGTGAACAACTCTAATCTACAGTAGATTTCCTCAAAGTTGTTTTGTTTGAAGAAAGGTCATTGCTCAACTTAAAAATGTTAAGCCTTGTACAGTTTTTACATTTGAGGCTTTGGGCAATGTTCGACTCAGGAACCTCGAACCAATTGTCAAAGTCATTTTTAATAAGGTTGATCAAAGCATTTTACAAGATAAAACTGCCATTAAGATAAAATGGTAAAAAAAAAAAAAAAAACACACGGTAAAGTTGTGCTGTGGTACGTTCTCTTGTGGTAGATTAGGCATCTGGTAGATTTGCTGGAGTAACATGAGGACTCCACCTCACAACTGACAGGCTGATCATTTCTATCTACCAGACGTCACAGTCAATTTTCAGGGGATCCAGTGGAATCCATGCCTCGACTGGTCAGGGCTCCTTTGGCAGCAAAAGCAGGACTGCCAGACTCTTTGTCCATATTTTTGTACCAGGTAAGTCTTCTTTTCAGCACCTTAAAGACTTAAAATGTTTTGCTTTACATCTTTAACAGTATTTCTGCAAGTTTCAGTAAACTAAAGATTTCTGAATACCTTATTTAAGAACATTTTGACTTAAATTCAACATTCAACAAGTAAGCTAACTTATTTAATTTGTTGACAACTTATATTTAATTTACTTAATGACATTTGCAAGTTGGATTAAACATTGTCTACTTATGTTTATTGACTCTGGCATATAAGACCCTTTCTTCTATACCAAGGTTTGCTAATTTCAATGCCAGTAAGCTCCATTACAGTGATTGATGACTGGTTTTAGCCAACGACTGAAATGTCTGAATTCAAACCAAACTTTATAAATCTTACACTCTCATGACAAATGAGCTGGGAGTGGAACATAAACAAAAAACTTTTGATTTTAATTTGTCTAAACAAACAATAAGAAGAAAGTTTTATAAGCAGAGGGTTTTTTTTAATAAGTAACTGGAAAGTCTAAATATCTGACAATAGATTCCTCCTAAAGGGAATGTTTGAAACAGAATGGAAGAAGCAATGAGTAACATTAATCTGAACCAGATATTTAGACATACTAGACACATAGCTTTAAGAATAGTTATTACTTTTTTTCAAATTCAGACGTTTACATGCGCTGTAATTCCCTCACCTTTGAGCAATATGACAACACCTAACTGATGTAATTTTGAAATTTCATCAGTCAAATGTAAGCAGTTAGAACAAGCAAATTTGATTTAAAAAATATTGAATTTGTTTCTTAAACTTGAGTGTGAACTCAAAGCTACGCAAATTTAAGACTTTCAAAGCCCCCAAAATAGGGATGATTCTGACTTTTAAGACCCCACGGATTCCTGTATTACCAGGACAAATGCCTGGTTTTACAGTCAGGCTAATTATGTTTATCCTGTAAGTCAATCTTACCAGTTCACTCTGGAGTCTGAGAATCAGCTCATCTTTTTCTCTCAGCTGCAGCAGCAGGGTTTCCTCTCTGTTGAGATCCTGAGCACAAGAAAAGACACTGTTTTAGACATAAACCCAAAGGTAGCCGAGACTTATTCCTGGGTGCCATACTCAAACATAACAATGGCAGAAGGAGCTGGTTTTATGTTTGTCATGTGTTTTATCTGTATTTTTGAGTTTGTTTGAAGGTAGTATTGCTTGCTTCTGTGCATGTAATAAAGTTGTCATTTTGTGCCTGTTTTGGAATAGCGATCTCCTCTTGTTGCAGCTCAGTGATCAGATCTATGTGTATAAGGGGCACCATCACAAGCACACAGCGATTTAATATGACCTTCAGTTGTCATGGGACATTACTATAAGGAAATAGACACAACAAAGACAGGGGACATACAATTTAGAATAATAACATATAATAACACACACACACACATATATATATATATATATATATATTATATTTTTAAGGTTTTTCTGTGTTCAGTTTCTGTCCTGAGTCTCTGTTGTTTCTGCTGTGCGCTATCGTCTCTGCCGTGCCGCCTGATCTGGACTGTTTTGAGCCACATTCATTATTAAATTCATCATCTTCATCACAACCTGGGTCATCAGCGTTCTCTCTCACCACCACAAACCACACCTCATGGCATATATATATATATATATATATATATATATATATATATATATATATATATACACTGCTCAAAAAAATAAAGGGAACATTTCACTTTAATTTTGTGTGTGGCTCCAAATCCAGGCCTCCATTGGTTAACCTGTCATTCACGAGAGGACCCAAATTTGGGTCCTCTCGTGAATGACAACCTGTGAACAACAGGTTAATAAATTTGATTTCCATTGATGATTTTTGTGTGATTTTGTTGTCAGCACATTCAACTTTGTACAGAACAAAGTATCCAATGAGAATATTTCATTCATTCAGATCTAGGATGTTATTTGAGTGTTCCCTTTATTTTTTTGAGCAGTGTGTGTATATATATATATAATTGTTTATGCTCCCCCATATTGTGTAATATAGTATGCATATTCTGAAAATGACCACTATTTTTGTCCAATGTTTTGCAACCATCACCGATTCATGTTTTGATGACGGCAAACGGGAGAACAAGGCTCCCATGAAGGTCAAAAGTAAGAAGTTAGACCAAGCAATTTTTGTTAAAAATACTCAATTTGTTTCTTAAAATTGAAAGGCATTTAAACTGTCGGCAAAGAATAACAAAGTGAACAAGAAAGAGACAAGCGAGAAGTAATGAGTGAAAAGATGGACAGAACAAATTGACAGGCAGTCATTACCTCGTCAAGGGCATCGTTAGAAAAGAAGGGAAGAGGGGCAAGATAACAGGAGGAAAATGAAGAGGGAAACTTAGGAAAAAAGTAGAGGTGGGGGTAGTGATGGAGCGAAGGAGAGGACAGAGAGGGCCTGCGGCTGGGTATGATGATCTGAAACTATGGGGAGCTGTCTTGCTAAAGGACACACGGAGAGTCAGAGAGACCGCAGGGAAGCATATATCTACTTCCCCATCCGTTTAAATGACCTTGCTAATGCAAAACCAGATACCTACCCTGGAACATTTCCTTGAAGTACATCAAAATTCAATGAAGAAAAAAAAAATGCAACCTGTGCATGATTACAGAGGCCCTCAGAAATCATGTGGTTAAAAAAAAAATCCCAATGAAAATGACTGACAACACTTTTGGTACCCTAGAACTCATTTTTCTTTTGCCCAAGCAAAATTATGTGGTGGGTGTTAGAATTATTATGTTATCATTCTTACATTTGTAATTTTATGTTACTAGTTGTGTTTCTTTTTAGAGGTTTAGTGTTCAAATTTGTTAAAACTGTGGAGACACAATTAAACCTTTCCTTAACCTCAAGCATGTTTTTAGAGAGGGTGACTTAGATCTTCCTGGGATACTCCTGAGCTGCAAACCTGTCTGTGTGTTAATTCAGTTTCTGTGCCCCCCTTCTTTGTTTCTGATTTCGCATCCTACTGTGAAGATGTGGGGTTTCACCCCCTGCATTCCTTTTCACACCTTCTTGCTAATAAAAGAGACAAACAAACTGAAGGTTTTCAGAACACATGGAGAGCGGCTTGGAGAAGCTGTTCGCTGTGTCTTCTCCTTCTGCAGAAGTTTGGTTGAAAACTCATATATGTTGTCTGTGGTTCTTCTTTTATGTAAGTTTGAGAAAGTCCCTTTCAGTGGGGTACTCATTTAGAAAAATTAAGTAATTCCTAATTGTTCTACTTTAATATTTTTCTTTTCCACTCAAAACTTAGTCTCCTTTGTGTTTTTCTTTGTTGTTTACTAACTGCAATGAAAAGTACCAGCAACAGTGTTTTTTTAAGGTTCAATAAAATTGATTAAGTGTGCTGCACTTTAGGCCATAGGGGAGGACTGATGCTCCAGGGTATGGCTTGCCTAAAGCCTGCTTCTCTCTGGTGTTTCTTTGAGCCTGTGTTCTATTGCCCAGGGCTTTTCTATTGTTTAATTGATACAGTTGTGTTTCACTTTCTTTGTACTGTTGTTTACAGATCAGCACTAATCCGTAATCATCATATCAAACACAAAAAAATCAGGAATCGTGACATCAAGTACAGAAAAACTCATCAAAAAACTATGAAATAGCTGGCTAGACCCCAGAAAAAGCCAAAATGGGTGCTGGACTGGAAAAAGCTAATTGATGCATTTCTCAGAATAGCATAATGACCAAAGAGAGGGCTGCAGGCACAACTTTCTTAATGAATGCTGCAATTCTGATCATTTATAGAATGAATCTAGTCAGAAAATCAGAAGTCCAAACATCTGAAAGTGGTCAGACAATTTGGTGTTGTTCCATCAACCATCTTAGTGAAATTTACATTTTCTTTTTGGTACTACACAGACCTTTGGGGACTGATTGCCCCAGACTGCTAATGACTTACTTTTTTTATTTATTTTTTTTTTTTTTACAGAGGAGTAGGAAACACTGGAGAAGGTTTGACTCTCAAGAAGTTTTCAGAAGTTGTTCTCCTGCCTTATAACTTTGCCAATAAGTACTTTCAACACAAACCTGATGGCAACAAATGTGGTAGAAACTGTGAATTAATTTAGATGGCAACACACACAAAATCTGCAATAAGTAAGGAGAAAAGTTAGGATGATTTTGTTTCCTGACTTCCCCCATTTTACATGCCCAACTAATGATGAGGTCTGTGTTTACCTCAAAAGCTAACAAACTAAAAGCTCTGCTAAGTGCCTCTGCAGTGATAAAACCAATAGCATATGTTTTCCAAGAGCAAATAGGAAAACAATTAACAAAAACAAAACCCACTGGTGTTGAATCAGAATGGCCTCCCGCTTCCCTGCCTTTACACAGAAGATAACGTTATTTATAGATAATAGAAATATTTTTTTTCTCCACTGCTTGCTTAGACAGAGGCAGCACCAAAATGACTAGCATGAGGTTTAGATTGGACAGGAAAAGCAGCTGCATGCTGCGACAATTACCACATTAGTCAGCCTCTAAAATTAATCTCACCCAAATAGGAATGGAGGCTAAACTAAATGAGCTGTCTGGTTAAATCCACACATCGAGCGTCCGTCTGCACCTTGTGTGAGTGCAACAAACTTTTTGTGGAACTGTCAGAAAAATTATCCATAGCCTAACCTTGTAGTCATTTGGCTCGAGTGCTGATACTGTACCAAGCAGCAGGCTTCAAAAATCATTTCATGCAGGAATCCGATCAACAAACTCAACAGTAAAAATGACAAAGTTTACTCCAGTGTCGAAAGAAGCGCCACGCGGAGAATTAAATCTCCCATCAGGTGGCATTCTAACCAATTTTTCAAGGCTGAATTGAATATAGAAGGCTGTGGAAGAAAAGTGGGGCATGTGAATTTGTTTCTAATGTGATTGGAATGGCCTCTGAAGGGATAAATCAGATCAGAATCACTGGAGTGCGTCCACTTCGGTGAAAAGATGTGCTTTCGTATAGAAGTTGAGACCTCTTAATAATTGCAATCAGTACCCAGTTGAAAGGCTACAGAGATGAATTGCATCGCACCGTTTTAGCAGAAATCTGTCATTTTCCTAACTTTTATGAGAACCACACCGTCAGAAATGCAACGGTTCTTTCTTATTACTCTACCAACACATTGCAAATCACATTGGGAAGAAAGATGGGCAACAAATCGTTCTCAATCACGCCTCTTCTGTCAATATCTTTATGACAGACATTCAGCATCTATCACTGCAACTCTTATGACAAGTTCTTGTGAAACAGCGAAGCTAGAGTGTACATTTCACCACATTTACAGTTGCCTTTGCACCATACTCGGCCATTATTGTCTTTCATCATTGCTTTCTTTGAAACATTAGGCCAATTTGTTCAGGTGTCTGAAAAGCAATAATTGTTTAGAAAATATTTTAGAAAATAGACCCAAATCAAAAAGCAATAAAGTCGAGTCTAAGACAACGAACCTCGTGTCATGTTTTACAGCGATGCTATTATTATTACTAGTAGTAGTATTAACAGTATTTGTGCCAAGATTTCTTGGTCATATTAGAGAAAAACTACAAGAAAGACAGAAAACTAAATCAACTATAGCTGAACTGCAATCAGAAGACTATTGTGCATATTATCTCAAAATTAATAAAATGACAATCAGTTTTGCAATAAAAATGGAACTAATTCTGAATCTCATCTCATTTATCTCTTAGAACTGCATAGACAATTTCTCTTGAGAGCATTTAATCATAATTTTATTTATTGGCTAATTTAAACCAAATCCAGTTTATATTGCATCTCATTAACTGTAGTTATCTATTGCATGAGTGGTGAGCTAAAATATTCTAAAATGAAAACTTGCAGATACAGATGCCAGAATATTAAGTAAGGCTCAAAGATTTGATCTCATTATCTACGTCCTTGCCCTGTTGCTCTGACTCCAAGAACATACTGCCCTTTGGACTTTAAGATTCAATTTTTTATTAATGAAGTCACACACTAATAACGAATACAAAGACCTTCTGAATAGCTAAATACGGATATCTACTCAAAAATGTAATTAAAATCTTAAAGTATTTTCTTCTTATGTTTTTTTTTTTTTTTTTTTCATTTTAGCAACTTTCTGTGTCAAAGCCAAGAGCACAATTTTGAGAAAAACACACATTCACAGCTTTTACCTTGAGTTTATTTTCATCAAATCTGGCAATATAGATATCCAAAAAAGACAGTTTTTTTTAACACATTAACATTTTATTAGATAAAACTGTTAAGTTGTTTGTTGCCATTAACAGCATATCACAAATAACATAGTTACAACTTGACATAATGCAACGTTATGCATCCGTCAGGCTGTGTATCAACAGTAAGGTAATGTTGTAGGGTAACTTTTCTCTGGGCCCCTTAGCAACAAGCGAGTAATTTATAAAAACTCCTACCCTTATGTTATTGCTGACCATGTTCACCCTTTTATGACCATAGTGTCTCCATCTTATCAGGGCTACCCTCAGCAGGATAATGCACTGTCACAAAGTTCAAATCCCAGACAGTTTTTTTTTTTTTTTTTAACATGAAAGTGAGGTCACAAAGATAAGTTATCTTCCAGATCTCTCGATCAGACGTTGTGCTAGACTTTCTTCAATGTCTGTGATTGTGTTTGTAAATAAAATCATATATAATTGCATTTAATTTGTATGCGGTTGAATTAATATTCAGGAAGATGAATAGAGAATCCACATCATCCCATCACACATCAAGAAGATGAATACTTGTAGCTTTCTACTCCACAGTGACAAAAAAAAAGACACCGACTGTGGCTCCAGTGACTACATACAAACAATGAAATTAAAAGGTGGCACATAAATTATATGCATCTGCTTGTGTTTAACCAAATGTATCTTTCATGTTGATCTGGAGGCTGAATCCACACTCTGCTGTCCCACTAGAGACTGGAATTACAAGCGCAATCATCAGTAAAAGTTTTGAAATCAGGGAACGTTTATCCAAGTGATCAGAAGTCTGAAAGAATGCCTGAATGCACCAAAATGCAAATCTTCAGGATGATAAAATGAACATGATTTTTTTTTTTTTTTTTTTTTTTTTTTTTTTTTTTTTTAATTAAAGGGAGGGCTGGGGAAAATTTTCTTACTCGGGGGGGGGGGCCAGGGGGG
>NW_015112696.1:273399-282585 GCF_001443285.1 Poecilia latipinna | reverse complement strand
TTTTTTTTTTTTTTTTTTTTTTTTTTTTTTTTTTTTTTATTGATTGATTTAATTAAAGGTAGAGCTGAGGTAAATTTCTGTAATCGGGGGAGATGGCCTAGGCAGCTTCAGCAGGAATGTGACCACCCACTTTTGAGGCGACACTCTGGTCAGAGCAAACACAACCCAGGCCTGAGTACAATAGGGTCATGCAAGCCTGCAGTGCAAAAGTGCATTGGAGATGAATAAATTGTTGATATATTCTAATATGTGCAGGCACAAAAAAAAAAAAACCACACTATTTATGATCACATGTGAATGTAGCTGTACAAGTCCAGTTAAATATTTTATGTTGGATTACCAGCCAGTGTGTTCCGATTCATGCTGGACTTTTCTGAAATTGTAAAGCTAATCTGGTCTAGCCTTTATAGCTATTAAATTTTTCAGTTGGCACACCATCAAGTGAAGATACACAGTTTTACTGAAATGTTTTGATACGGCTTCTAATAAGAAGGAAACTTTTTTTTTCTGCTCCCTTGTGTAGAAATCACATCAGTCTAACTCTTCTTTCTGCAATTAGCCCAAGGCTGAGAAGGTTTTATATGATGTTGGAGCAATGAATAATTTAGCATGTAAAAAGGCCTTTTTAAATTTCACAATTACAGGTTTGAAGATCTAACCCAAGGAGAACTGTCAGAGGAAAAAAATTATATCGGGGAGTGGAAATTTTATGGCAGACATAGAGTTTCAAGTCCTGATGATACTTTTGATAAAATCTCTAAATTGTTTCTGATATTATCACTGCTAAAGTTGTGGCAGCATATGGGAAGTTTGTGTGAATTGCAAGGCTAGAAAAATTTAAGGTCAGACAAAGGGAGGATCGTTGCCATTTTTAACCACTGGCATGTTTACAAGTTTCACTGCCATGTTGTGCACATAAGTGATCCAACCCTCAGTGTGTGCCAGGAAAAGGAGGTGCTGTTCATTTCACTCTTTCAACAGGAGAGAAGACAATAAAGGAGGAAGAGACAAAATCTGAACTTGTGGGAATAAAGTGGGAGTACAAACAGGCAAAGAGGTGAATTGAATTGATGTGAAGACAGGTGGAACAGCTACAGACTATGCATGCATTTGAACACACACTAACATGAGCTGCACCACATGTGTAGTTACAATCAAGTTTCGGAGCAGTAGGAGAGCTCTCTCAGCCTCTAAGGGAACGTTGGTACACACTTTGCTGTGGATGCTCCATCTGCTGAACGCTCAGAGACTTGTCATCAAAGATGTTTAAGGTGCTTAGTGTTAAAAAAGCATGAATAAACTTGACATAAGCTGATCCTAAGAGTGGACGACATAAATGCAGCACAAAGGAACATGAATTACTGACGAATTTTGCATAGTAAATTTACTGAGCTTTACTTACTAAACTACGTGGGTCCAAACTCACTCTGTTTGCTCTGTGATGTTCTGCTTTGTGTCGAGCAAACATAGGCAAAATATTGCGCGGAAATACTGCAATAGAAAAATGTTAAATTTGAATCTAAATGTACTCTCACTGACAAAGACGCCAATAACTTTTGGGTGTTTAAATTTGTTGTTTATTCTAAAAAAAAATATATCGTTCTAAAGTGGGAGTTTAAAAACACAGAAATGTTGAGTAATATGAGATATCTGCACCAACACATGAATAAAACTGCAAAAGGAAAAATAAACTACTGCTTCAATCAGCTCACGTAAACTGACTGTGCAGATCAGGAGAAAGAAAGCAGGAAAATTTTGAGCACATGTTAAAAAAACTTGGGTCTAAAAAACATTTTAAGTAAAACAAAGCATGGGTCTTTCTTTAAAACAGTCGATCACCCTGAATTTTAAACGCCAGCATCGTCGATAGAAAAACCTGTATCGGTGATGTACCTGAATGTTTATGTTTTCCTGAAATCATATAACCCTTTCACCTTCTTATATTTTGCACTGCACTGGGCACAAGCCCATAATAACATTAAAACTCACCAGATTATATATTAAGTTATAATTCTGTCACATTTGATAGAGTGGCGACTATTTCATTGTAAAGAAAATATCCATCTCTGATGCAGCACGGGTAATAAATGCAAATGTCAATTCAAGTAAGTCTGTACAAAACTTGCTATCCAAGACATTTTGAAAGTAACACACTGTTGCTTGCAACAGACCTCTAACAGTAACTCAGAGATGATTTCTCTCTTCTTTCTTCTAAAATACAGTAAGTAACTTTAACTGGGACAAAATCTGGTTTAAAAACAGGAAAAAAGAAACAGTGTCATATGCGTTGGGTTTAAATTAAACTAGGGCGCACTGTGACACAGCAGCCTCTCAGGTGGCTACCGTAGATTATTTTTACACTCAGAATCGTCTTCTGGAGTGCCAGGACAAACTCACTCCTTTAATCCATCATTTTTTCTGCAACCTTTCTACTGTGATCTTCTCTACTTTCTTTTGTATATATATATATAAACAAAATCCGTCATTTTCACCAATCTACAATCTATAAACCTGGAATCCTTGTAGCTCACACATCCTCACCAGACGCCTTCTTCCTCATCCAGTTTCTCTCCAGTTTATCACATTGTCAAGTAGCGTGTTTTTCTTGACACTGTGACTTTTTCCCCCCAAAATTCAGCTTTTTCTCATGCGATATGTCTTTATATTTGTGTTATTTTCTGTGCCTTCAGCTCTGTCAAAGGTTATCTCTTCCTCCCACCGTGTTACTCATGCTCCTTTCTGTATATGTACATACACACCTCTGTATCCTGCTCAGTCTAAAACCCTTCAGCTGCTGTTGCTCACTTCCTGTTCTTTAAACTGAGTTCTTCTCTGGATCAGATGAGAATAGCTAAACAAATTATGTGTAATATATCGAGGGCTTTGCCAGAATGAACACTATGGCTGTGATGTAAATGTACACAAATGATCATAAACTAAGAAAGGTTAAAGTGGGACACTGTTTGTTTCAGTTTTTACTCTCATGCAGCCTCAGTCTCAGGGCAGGTTTAGTCCCATTTGTTGTTGAAAGAGTGTCTCTGCCAGACACCGCAGGAGCAGAAAGGAGAGACGACATGAAGAGAGCAAGACCTTGCTTTCACAGGGCAGCGTTGGCAACTGTGACCATCAGCGGGATGGCAAATGTTGCAAAAATGCTGCTAATACAGCAACAGCGAAGTTAATTGAAGAATTGTTGTCACTGCTGTGCCTTAAACACAATGGTTAAAACAAGAACTGAACACATTAATGGTTTTCTCACTTCAAATATTTCTAATGGGAACAAGTGACTTAAAATGAACACCAAATTAAAAACAAACCTTTCTTAATAAGAATCTAAACATTAAACCAGTGTTGGTTTTCAAGCAATAATAGTTCCAAACACACGGATAAGGAGGCTACAAACTGATTTTAGAGGAAGAAAGTCAAACAGTTACAAAATGTCCACTACCCTGACTTATTTCCAATTATAAATCTACAAAATTAACTGGAGAACAGAGTGCATAAACAGGACTGCCTGAATTTTCAAATGCAAATCCCACCATGTGCCAATTTCTCTGTATGTGAAACTTATTGTAAGGACTGCCAGTAATTGAAAATCGGTGGCTTTGTCTAAAACAATTATTTTTAAACTTTTTCCCCACTGAATAAATGTACAAAATTTTAAAAGTTGGTTTTGTCTAAATTATGCTGTGTAAGTTTATGCTGTTAACGTCAAGCTTTTTGTGCAACTTTACATGGACTGCCAATAGTTATGTGAAAATTCTGTGTGATGGCAAAACATTTTAACGCCAAATTTATCACCAACTGTTCTAGTAACTAAAAACCGGAAACTCGTGGTCCGGTCTGTGGAGAGTTACAACCACAAATGAGAAAAAAAAGACACATTAGCCTCTTAATAAATCATCATTGCTGAATGATGAACAAAATCTGTTGTCAAGAAGATGTAAGCTTAAGTAGGTCAGGTTAATTTAGCAATGGCACATAGAAGAGAGGTACATTTAGTGTGAAAAGAAGTGGGATAAATACACCACAGTGGCTGCATTAAAACTGGACGCAGTTGAGGGGGTTTGTGACAGCGGTCTAAACGGTGTTAAAAATTGCTCATTTTGTGACATTTATGTAACAATGTCTGTCATTGATCCCTCACCAAATAAAAAAAAAGTTAAATGATTCACTTTCCATTCAAAGAAACCTCAACAAAATAGAAAGCCTGTGTAAAGGATTCATCAGGACATGTTTAACCAAAGGAAAAAAGCAAGTACACTATCTTTCCAATACTAGCATGGTACAGCTCAAACTAGCAGGAAAAAATGGGGTTTATTCAATAGAGCTAAAAACCCTAAATAAGGACAGGAGAAACTGTACGAATTGCATAAAAAATGTCTGATGAAGCAAAGCTGGGAAGTTGCTTCCCAGCTGAGTTGATTGCTTGCCTGGGAAAAAAAAAAAACCTCATACAGTACAGCACATGTGGAGACCTTCATTCACTATGCAGGAAAATGCAGGGTAACACTGGGCTCTGATATACAATCAAGAAAGACTTTGTATGACAATACAATCAAAAAACGAATCAACGACATGCCAGATGGCTTCGGGGCAATGCGGCGCTGATATCAGAGGCACCATAAGCTGATAACTCAGACATTACAACAGAGCAGTGAATAATGTTTTTCATGAGTGTCCAGACATCAGGGACTTTAAACTGGATTCAAGGCAAATTTAAAATACACATACATAAATCCTCAAAAGATAAACTAAACCCCTCTTTCCTCTTGGATACCTACTTTAGTCCCCTCTTCATGCTGGTTTACAAAAAGAGCTGGAACCATTTATGATGTCCTATTCAGGAGCACTTTGTTACTGGCTCCTCATAGTAAAATGGCACATAAAAGAATAATCAGAACACCATATGTTTTAATCACTTTGACTTTGAAAACAAACATTAAATACATCCATTAGAAAGATCAACTGCTTGTTCAAATAAGATCACCACCTGGATTTAACAAAGCAAATCAATAAGAGCCTCCCATTGGATAATTACAGCATGGATGATTGCTTTTCATCTGGCAACAAATTATTTAGACCCAACTCATGTAGTATGTAGATTCTCATTAAATAACCACGTTTAAAGACATCCTTGGGTTATCTAAATTTGGTCAAATTATTGACATTCATCAGGGACATAAAAAAATCAACAGATATTATATAAAAGGACTAGAATTGGGTTGAATCTGGCAAAGCATTTTTAGAAACTGGAAGAATAGTCAGTGACGATCACCTGCGCTAAAAAACTGTGATGGGAAAAAAACATATTCATAATCAGCAACCACTTAAACGTTAGGTTAAAATCAAACCCCAAAAAACAACAGCAGAACAAACAAATATGTTCAATAGATAAAACACAAAATTCATGTAAAACTAAAGGGATGGGAGTAAACAACTATGAAGCTGGTTTAAAACCACAGAGTAGTGAGGCTAATCTGGAAAAAAAGGTTTGAGTTCGATAGAAAAAATAAAGACTGGACTGGCAATGGAAGAAGGTCGTGTGGTCTGATGAGTCCAGAATTACCCTCTTAAAGAGTGAAGGGTGTGTCAGGGTAAGAAGAGAGCTATATGTAGTGATGCACCCACCATGTTTAGTGTCTACTGTACAAGTAGGAGGTCAGCAGGAAAATGCTGACCTCCTACAGCATTTTCCTGCTGTTGTAAGCAGGAAAATGCTAGAACAGCAGGAAAATGCTCAGGTTGTTCCATCAGCTCCTTACTTCTTCCCTTTATGACACAATAATATTATAAGATTGCAATACCATCACTCACTGTGCTCAAACTGAGAGAGAGTGGTTCAAGAAACTTGAAATGTCATTTTCACACATAGCTTGGCCACCAGGAAGTCCATGGAGAATATTTGGGATGACATTTTGCCCACGATCTCCACAAGTTCTCAGCAAAAACTTTATCCAGTATGCTACTGTAGAAGCTTATCGGTACAATGCCACGGCTACATGTGCGCTGTAATCAAAGCTAAAGGCGATTCAACACATTATTACGGTATGTGACCTTTTTTTTTTTTTTTCCCTAACCTGTCCTGTCCAGCAGTGTAGCATTCAGAATTCAGTGTGTGACCTTTTCTTTTGGACATGCCGGGTTTTGTCATTCACATTCTCCCTTTGTGTCTCTTAGTTTCATCCACCCATTCATCCATGATCTAAACCTGCTTATCCTTCCATCTAGTCATGTTAAAACCAGAAATTTCAAAGTTTTTTTAGAGATTTTACGTGATAGACCAACAAAGTAGCTCATCATTGTGTAGTGAAAGACAAGTGATGCATGATTTTTTTCATAAATAATACCAAAGAAATGCAGCATTCATATGTATTTATTCCCCTTGACTCTGATGCCTCAAAATCAAACCAAACGACCAACCAACCAAACAACCAACCATTCACACACACCCCACTCCAATTTAGAGAGAACAATTAACCCATCAGGCTTTTTTTTTTTTTCAAACTCTGGGAGGACGTTGGAGTACCCCGAGGGAATCCAGATGTGTTGAATGAAAACCCGAAGCAGGGATTTGAACCGAGGACCCTATTGCTGCCAAATGTGTCACCTTTCCACACTCCTTAAAACATTTTTTTTGAGATAAAAAAAGAAAACACTTCACAGTAAAATTGTTATTGCTCTCAACCTGATGATCTTGGACACCATGGCAACAAGTTTCGACATCACTGATTTATGGTGGTGGGATCTTTTAATGATTAATGATTTTAAGAGAGGGTTGGACAGTTTAGTAAAACCATTATCCCCGATCCTACTTTTCATTCTGTCCACCTATTACAAATATTCACAGAAGGTTTAAACCACAGAGGCCGTCTTCAAGCTGTGTCCCAGCCTACATTTTTAATTTTTCCTTATCATCTAGCAGCCACTGATACTTCATGTAGGTCAGTAAGGAGGCCAGAAATGCACACTCTCACTGACACAGACGCACACTCTAATGCAGTGTGATAATGTAATATTCAGTATGGAGCTTTCGTTAAAACACACATCAGGATACGGATATGGACCCATGCAGACTTTGAGCAGAGGCACACTGGAAAGAAAGCCACAATCCTCTCCGTACTAGCGGTGTGTGCACTTTCTGGCTGTACTGTATGAGATTGTGCATAAAGTATTACAAAAAAACACGATCACAGGCAGCATTGCAGACTTGGGACTTGACTCTCCCATGTGACACCCCAACAAGAAGTCTGCAGCGATCTAACTAGTATATGTCAGAGAAAAGCTTGCCAAAAGCCCTCTCTGGGTAGACTTAAACCCTGCTAACACACTCACACACATGCAGGCAGTTCAGCAGCTACCCACACATATGCTCCCTGCAGAGATTAATAAATCTTATTCAGATCACACGGCTCTGATGAACTTGGTTGACAGAGGGGGTCTGCAGCCTGTCGAGGCAAGTGAGGCACTTTGCCCCTCTCTCATTCAGCTCAGCCCTTCTCCACTCGCTTTTCATCTTTGTCTTTTTGTCTTTTTTGCTATCCTCTTCTTCATTTTGCTCTCGCCGCTACCCTGCATGCCTTACCCCACCAATCTTTCTTCCTATTTGATCTCTTCATAATTCAGCAGGAGCTGATGTGGAAAAAAGGCTATTAATTGCAATGATAAGGCTAAAATTGAAGACGACGCACAGATCAAAGGAGGGTTCAGTTTTATATTTTTTGATCACAGACAGACTGCTGTGCTCTTTTCTGGGCTCTTTTAACTAAACAAGCTGGACCAGAGTATTTTAGGCATCAGTGAGTGTGTGGTTTGATATCTGGTTTAAAGTAGAACTGAGCTTGTGCCTTGTTTGAATAAAAATCCATTCATGCATCAATTTTCTCTACCTGCTTTGACTTTGTAAGGGTCACACGGAGCTAGAGCTTCTCCTAAAAAGGGAAGCAGAGTACACTCCGGACAGGCCATCACTTCAGGGAGACACATGTGACGAACAACACCGAAAAAAAACTAATTCATCGAGAAAAAGCAAACAAAGTTGGCCTGATATGGATACAAAACCACTAAATTATTCTGCATGCTCTTATTTAAGTGTTGTTATTTGCTACAATTGTGTGTTGTGATCAGGAGACATGGTAATAATATTCATAGCTGTCAGTGTCATAACACTGTATTGTATCTAACCATCTCTCTTATAGGCCAACTCCAAGACTTTAGTTCGCTCTTTTTTAACTTCTATGACAGGTTAAAGTTTATTTTAAATACATTCACATAATTTGTAATGCCATTTTATTTTAAATTGATTACTGAAATGTTCTGCTTTCCTAAATAAAAAGAATAAAAAATACATTTATTTATAGACCGCCTCTATACACTGAAATTCAACAGCAATAAATGCTGACAAGAAATGAAAAGCGAGTTCACACCACACACTTTTGACCATAAAGACTGCGTAGTCTGTATCAATTATCTCACCATTTAGGAAATGACTGCAGGATTCTCTGATTAGCATTAAATGCTTTTAAGTAATAAAACTCTTAATGGTCTTAATCTACTCTTTTTAATCGATATGCGCTGATCCTCCGCAGCTTCTGTAGAAACCTAAAGTGAAAATTAAAACAATTATTTTCTGCTACGGCCCTCACCTGTTGAACAGCCTCCCTGAGGACCTGAGGGCAGATGAGAGTTTGTGCTTTAAAGCAAACATCTGTTCAGTCAGGCTCATTATCTTCTTATTATCTTATCTCACCTATTATCTGGATTCATCTCTATTTATATTGTATAATTAGATTTGCCCCATTTACTGAATTGGCAAGAACTTTCATATCCTAAAGATGCTGTTTGTTAAAATTTGTGTTTTAAACTCAAATACCTTGACCATTGCATGTTAACATTTATGGTTTTCAGGTTTTATTCATTTTAGGGTTTTTCAGCAATGACTTTTGTCTTAGCAACATTTACAATCTAAAGATCAATTTTTGTGATGGTTCCTGCAAAATAAGTAATAATGGCCCAGAGCCCCAAAACTACATGACTCTTTGTAAAGCAAAAACTTAAATGTATAAATGCTTTGCATTTAAACACTGTTGTTATGGTTAAGGAGCCATAATTTTATTTTCATTCTTTGGTTTTTGAACAAAGAAAAACATCAAACCTTTACAAAAACAGATGGAATATATTTTCTTA
>NW_015112696.1:246758-268654 GCF_001443285.1 Poecilia latipinna | reverse complement strand
TTTATCACAATATTCTAATTTTATGACCAGCACCTGTAGAGTGTTTCATAGGAAAATATTACTGTATCCTTTGATTAAGGAAGTTCTTTGGAAATACTGCATGAAAACACCCAGAAAAGCTGCTAAAATAAGCCTTTTTATTTCATTTCTATCTAAAACACTGCTCAGTTTCACATAGATTTTGGCCAAAGCGTAAAAGAGTCAGCGTAGAGGGCCAAAAGAGCCACATGTGGCTCCAGAGCCGCAGGTTGCAGACCCCTGCTGTGCATGGACAGCTGTGTGCTCTTTGAGGGGAAGACCTGCAGCTGAGCGCAGACACGCACAGTGAGCTACAGCCAGTCCCCAACACGGTCATACTTTCACTGCTCATTGACTACAAGCCTCACTGTAAAGGGTAAAAAGGTGTCTGTGTTGAAAACCAGATTTGTTTGATCATTGACGTAGCGTTAACAGCTTACAATACAGTTTTACAAGTCATACACATGTCAGTATTAAAAAAAACGGAATTGCAAAATATGGACACACGGCAGGGTGGCTTGTGTAGCACTAACAATTGTTATGGATGACCGATCCAGGATCGGCATCTTTTCCAAAATATTTTATTTTTGACTGTCAATCTGTAACTCCACACGACCCCAAATAGCTACTGGTCTAAAACTGAAAGTGCTATTCCTGTGTTGCTCTCTCTCCTGTACACAGTAAGCCACCGTCTCAGTCACTGAGCGCTGCAGTTCATGAATGAGGCTTGAGGGTAAATTATGTGTTATCAAAGGAGCTGTTATAGACAAAAACAACAGATTAAGTCAATCAGCGGAGCTATAAAGCACTGACTTGATGTGTCTCATTGTACTTTAAGTGTGACCAGTGGAGTCCAGGGTTTATAAATAACACTTTATTAGCCTGTGCTATATGCAGCGACCACGCAGTCTGAATCTACGCGTGTCGTCTCCTGTTTGTGTGAAGTTTGATATCAATCATCGACTCATCTGCCTAAATGAATGAGCCACTGGCTCTGCACAGTGCCAAACAGCACCACCAGAATCTATTACTTATATTCTCACGACATGGCTGTTTACCGTGACAATTAATAAAAAATACGGCATACACAGGCATAATGCAGAAACAGGATAAAATGGCCTACTTGTGATTACCTTTAATGGAAGTGACTTCTCACTGCAAGGACTGATGGGTAGGGACTGAAGGCTGCTGGCTGGACTCGTCTCTGTGCTCTGCAGAAACATTCACAAAAACATCAGAAAGGCATCAAAATTATCATGTGAAGAAATCTTCATAAAATTGACTCAATTTATGCTTTACTGTGTGAGGGAAGTGGAGCTCTCTGAATTATTTAGCACTGATTGAACTTTGTTTTGTTGTTAAACTATATAGCAGAAATTCTTCATCTGAAGCACGAATCTCTATACCATAACTGTTTCCCCAAATATCTGACAGACAATTTTACATGCGTCTACTGATCTCAGCTGGAGTCACTATTGATTCAACAAAACGTCAAGGTGGGCGACATGGCTTTTTTTTTTTCTTGCCGTTATTTCACCGGGTTTCTTTCATTTTCTGGCTTCTAACGTCAAGCGTGATCAGAGGCATTTTGGCAACAAACAACAACACAAGCAAAAACCAGGCAGAAAGCAAAGTCAAACACACATATACACCCACATGACCCATGCAGGCAATGGATGGACATGCAGACTGAAGGACACATGCATTCACCGAGCAACTTATGAGTAACCATTACTTTAGAAGGATTAATTGCAGCATGCTGGACTTGATGTAAGAGGATTTAAATCTCAGAGTTTGGTGAAATACCTACACATGTTTCTTTCATCCATGCAAAGTTTAGCAGGCTGATTGTTAGGTATGCATCTGTTTCAAGGTTTCTAAGGCGTTGGTGACGTAAAAAAGTACTTTTTCCAAAAACCATCTCTTATGAAACCCACGTCATGCCTAAAAATGTCATCATCCAAACAGAAAAGCAACCCAAAATCTTCATAAATCATAAATATGACAGGCCTGTGTGTGATCATTTAATGCATTCAGTGGGATGAAACAAAAATAAAGCAGGAGGCATGGAGCAAGAGACGGGCAAAAGATGGCATCCATGAGAGACTCTTAACAAATTTATGAATGTTTTATTTCTAGCCACATTTTGACCCTTCTCAGATTAATACTGTATGTCGTTTGGTGGGAGATTACACTGGAAAAACATACTTTTTACAGCTAAATCCCAGATAATATAGTGCTTTGGCCTACTTAAAATAAGTTGGGAGAAACACTGGAGTCCAAATCTTTGCAGGGTAAAAACTTGATGTTTTATTGGTTTGGCTGACCTTTTAGAGACACACACCTCCCTATCAGAATTATAGGTGTGCTATGGCGCCAGGCCATCAATGTGTCATCTGTGATCAATGCTTTTCCTTACATAGAGAGACAGCCGTGAACTCACTGACAACTACACCCACAGACACAGCATCCCTCCTTCCTTCCTTCTCCAACACAAACACATCCTCTGTAAGGTCACCTCTGTCCCACAGCCCTTAACACACAACTGTCCCTACAATTAGATGTGGCTCAGTAAAAAGCCTCTCAAATTTAAGAATTGGCTGCTGGGGAGCCATGAATTTAATGACTTGCACTGCACTGAAACTGAATGTCTACAGATGATGAATGGCTTCAGAAAGAAAAGCAGGTTTTGTAGTTAGATGCACACCTTTAATCACACACTCACGTCTCCTAAATCAAGAAGTGAAAGCCTTTAAATAAGAGAAGGGACATTCATTTTCACTCCCTCTAATTGACTTCAGGGTTTTTATAGGACAACAGCGCCATTTTCAAAATATCAGGGTTATCATAGTTCCTGGGTCAACATGGTAGAAAGACTAGACAGGAAATACTATGCTTATTAGCGAGCCTTTCTCCAGCACGGTGCTGGTTTTCATTTCTTTTCGCACCATACCGCACACTATTTAGCTCTAGGAGTCCAGAGAAATGTTCACACATTGTGTACACAACTCACACATGTCAAAACTTCATACTTTCTGGGCTCACATTCCAAAGTTGCCAATATTTTTATTTATTTATTTACCAATCTTAAAGAATAACAGTTACAGTATAAATTTACAACAAATATTTCTACAGTGGACAGGATTTAACAGTGGAACCAGCAAAAATGAGACACTGCAGAGGGTGGATAGTTGATTGGATGGATAAAAATATATTTTTTTTCATCAATCCTTATCTAAATCAAACACAGAATTTATAAAATTATGAGAATAAAGTTATATAACTGTTTTATTCTTGTGATACTACAACTTTATTATCATATTATTTCAGCTTTATACTCTTGCTGTTTTATTCTCATAATATTTTTACTTTATTCACAGAATTTTATTTTTATTTGCTATTTTTTTATTTCTTAGCATGTCCCTTTTATACTCCATCAAATAAATCTATAAACTAGACTTCCAAGATTGTCCAAGAATTTTCAGAAAGCACCGGAACCCGAATGCAACAAACTTGTTCCTATAATTACAGAAAAAGTCAAGCAATTCTGCAGGGCTTAGAGTCAAACAACAGACTTGGAACAGGTATGTCGGGATTCAGAACAATGTCCGGAAGAGCTGTGACTATGTACTGTAACAAATGGTACATCACACTTTAGTTAGAAACCATGGCTGACGTTGACAAATGGGGATCATTGTGTGAGGCTGCTTTTACGCACACACGAGACAGCAGCAGTTTAGAAATGTTCCCTCTGTGCAGCCAAGAGGATAAACTGCTGAAAGAGAAATAATTTAGGAGCAGACGGAGAATGGCTGGCCAAATGTGCAAAGTAAACACTAGGAATACCAAGAGGTTTAGCGATATAAGGCCTGTGGTCATTTTTGTGACATCATTAATTGTACTGATTGTGTCTGCTGATACTTTGCAAGATCTCAGATCCTGACGTGTTTTTTTTGTTTTTTTGTTGTTTTTTTTTATTAATTTCTTTCAAAAATCCCATATTTATTTTAGAATTTAGATGTTGCACAAATTGATGAGTTATTAACAAGCTCCGGCATAACACTGGGCTGATAAGCTATATGTGTTAGCATGCTAACACTAGCAACAGTAAGCTCCGTCAATTAGGACGGATGACATAGTTTACAATTAATATCATGATACAGTTTGGGGTTATTGTGATACACAACATATGTTGCAGTATTTAAAATCTGCTCTTTCTTATCATGATAATGCTGTGGGCTTTAATAAAGCTGTGACCCAGACTATGACCCTCCTTCCAGCAACAGAACAAAAGCAACTAAGTCTGCAGCTGTTCTCCTTAAAAATCCAATGGAAGCGATTTTAAAACAGTTCAAACTCCAAAACAAAGCTGCAGTTTGGCAGCATAAAATGATAGGCTCGCAAACATAGCTTCAAAAATTAACATATTAAGCTGCAGATTCAACTGACCAAAAATATTCTGTCAAACACATGAAACAAATGAAAACAATTGATACAGTCCAATGGTGCACGTGGGAGTGAAGAATTAAAACAGACAATTTTCAGTGTTCAATCACTGGAAGAGCAGTCTTTTAAACACAAGCCATGCTTCGTCAAGAAAACACTGCAAATAATGAAATAGCAGGACCTGACACAATATTATAGCACAGACACAAGCTGAGCACTGACACTTCAGAAAACTATTCAGGAAGGAGCAATTAGGACTGCAGCCTACTAGCACAAGTCATGTTGTCACAGAAAATAGTACTTTGTACGTTTAAAATAAAACACTTTACAATGTGATAAATAACGTGGTGTAAAAGTCATTCTTCTTTTGTCAGATTTTCAGCCAATTTGTAACTTTCAACGAAACCAGTCAGTTTTAATGAAGACCAGCTGAAATTTCCAATCCAGGATGAAGCCCCGTTTGCTTACCATTTCTTCCTTGTCATCAATCTTTGACCAAGGCCTGCTTTTCTGTGCATACAAGACAGATCTGAAATGCTTGTAATCCTTTTTGGTCGGTTCATATTTCTAACAGTGTCCTAATGTTCCCTTTCCTCATCTGGTAAACAACTTGTTGCTCTGGAATATTCCACGAGATCTCATCCGCAGAACAAAGAATGATAGATAAAATATGTCCAGCGTATGGCCAAGTCTTAGTACAACATATTTTCACTACTTTTCCGAAAGATTTCAATTTCTAGTGGACAAAACATACCACAATATACACTAACCCTAAGTGACTGACTCATTTTAAAGCGTAGCACACATTAAAATACTAGATGTTTCCAACACACCTTGTTTATGCCAGAGAAGCTGAAACACCTACACAATGCAGGTGTGGTGCTTAGAAAACTAACACCAGGTGTGCAGGGAAAGAAGAAAGCAGCACTGACAAAAACAACCATACTATAGATATACAGCAAGAACACCAAACCAAAGCACACAAATTAAAGCCCAAAGACCGTGACAGCAACATAATTTGCAAGTTAATGATGCAACAGAGAAACCAAAGAGGGCAAAGTGTCTCCTCTTTCATATTCATGTTCTGCTGCTGTGCACCCCTTCTCTCTTCTGCAACTTCATCATCCCTTTAGTTTATGTCACTCTATAAATTACTATTTCGTGTTTCTCTTGCTCCGTCTCTGTGGCCCTTGGAGAGAAAACAGAGCTATGAACAGCAAACAGATCAGGAGAAAGCCTCAGTGGGCTGACGTTAGCTGCTCGCTTTGATCTTTAGAAGATTATATAGGTATTGAAGTGTTTGTTTGCTTTTTGTTGTTTTGTTAAAAGGATCTTGCCAGGTTCTGGACCAAGTTGCTCCTTCATTTTTTTCTGTACCATGTCACACCCAGTCAAGGCTTAAACAGTCCAGCCAACTGAATTGTACCAATTTACAAACATTTTTATACAGAGTAACTTACAATTTCTTGTCTTTTTTTTAAACTAACCTTTTTTAATTAGGTAAGTTAATAAGATCAGAATGACAGACTCCTAGCTATCATACCAACCAGGAAGTTACAGTTGAAATCAGAACTTTACATGCACCGAAAAAAGACACACATCTCACTGTCTGAAATTAAATGAGTCCAGATGTCTCTTGTTTTAGGTCAGCTAGAATGACCAAAGTTACTGTATTTCTATTTGCTAAATGCTGCAATAATAAAAGCAAAAGAATACTCTATTTATCTTGATAACTAAGTATTTTTACTGAATTGTGGAGTAAATATGTTCAGAAACCACATTGCTCCAGTATTCCTTTAGAATAAATTACATTTATTTTTCTGAAAATGTATAACACCTAACAATTACATTGCAGGTATAATCACTGTTTGGGTCAACTGGCTTTAATGAAATATACCAGATTTTGATCCCTTCAGCAGACCAAAAGACCTATAAGCAAGCTTGCATTATGGGTGGCATATAACCCCATCTCAACGGAGAAGATATGAGTAGATTATAGCTTAGAACTTTAAATCATTGGCTGTCAAAGTGGGTACAAAGAGACCTGAAAGCTTCTATGACAGGGCATGTATCATGTACAAAGTAGCATGTGGCAAACGTCTCACTTTGATTCACCAAAATAGTCAGGAATACAGGTACCAAAAACTGCAAATGCACAAAGTGGGGAAAGAAGCAAGGCAGCTAGAACCTGTCTTACCACTCTTAAACATGCATTTTTGTGATTTAGTTAAAGGACAAAAAGGCATTAGATCACAAAACAACATATTCAACAAACATATCTGTGTATGTTGAAAATATTTAACCATAATATGCTTTCCCCAAGACTTCTGCAAGTGTTTTTAAAACCTTTGCAGTGAAAGGGGGGGTCCCCTGTCTGTATTTGTGATGTGACGTGTGGGACAGACCTGAGCCAATTGTGTTATTATTAAAATCTAGTAATATGTATGAAATATGAAATAAAATAAATTATCTGTATGAGGTGCATAATTGATACCGTTTATGTGGAAAAACAGCTACATCATAGAAGAAAAAAAAAGTTATGTTTTCTGAGGGAGTATCAGTGATTGTGTCTTAAACTGATTCAACTATGGTGTGACCTATTACCTATTATTTGTTTGATTTCAAATTACTATAAACTCACAGCCAGAAACATAGTCAATTCATTGATGCCTCTGTCATTTCACATAAAAACCCAGATTTCCCTCTGGCATGGTTTGGGCAAAAATGCAAAACTTAAACCACATTTATCACTTATGAAACTGCATAACTGGTAGTGGGGCATAACTACAATTAAAATCTTCAACAAAAAAAAATTAAAAAAGATAATTATGTTCCTGACAGAAATTGGCACTAAATAATTTTTTTTTTGTCTTCAACCATTTAAAGACTCACAAGACTGCATGAGTAGGCAGTTAATACAAACCTATGGTCTGCATAGTTAAACCCTGCAAAACTACACTATTGCAACGTGTCAATGCTTTACTAAGTGACCATTAGCATCAATCAAACCTATAGTAACGTGAAGGTAATTTTATTGAATTTCAAACATTCATAATCAGATGGTTTCATTGCCTGAGGTAAAGCTAAAGCTCTAAATAGACATTTAAGGAGCAAAGTTATCGTCTGTAACTGAATGATTTCTGCATGCATTGCCTGCATGCTTGAAAACACAGAAACAGCATCATGGCAGGCACTTAAAGACATATCATAGCTTCATCCTCAGAAACGCAAAGAAAAGATTAAAGAGACAATGTAAAAATAAGGAATCCACTTTTATGAGATTTAATAAAGCTGATTAATTGAGACAAACAATTGAGAGAGTGCTACTTTTGAAATAAATTTATGCCAGTAAAAAAAAATAATGTGATGCTTTTAGAACCTAATCAGTCCAAAGTAGAGCACTTAGCTTTTTCACATTTTCTCATGTCGCAACAATAGTCTTCAATGTATTTTATTGGTGGTTTTATGTAAAACACAAAGACAAAGCAGCAAACATTTTCTAAAGTGGACAAAACATGCAGAAATAAATATGGAGAAATTCAAGGATTTCTAAAGATTTTGACTGTTTTTGCCACAATACATGTTCAAGACTATTGAACAACTTTTATCAACAGACAACAATAACCTAAGTAAGGCACAGTTTTTAAATGGTTTAATTTCTTAAACTATTTAAGAATTAGCTGTCTAAACCAAACTTTCCCACTGTGCAAAGGAGAATCCCAATGTTAAGGCATTAATTTTCAGAATCTTTTTTTTTTTTTTTTTTCTAACAATTCCATTATTCAGTTGCTTGACCCATAGGATTAAGCAATCACTTAAAAATAAGTTGTCTGAGGGGACAATAACTTTTTCACCGAGGGCCAGATTGGTTTGGAAAGCTTTGTTTCTCGTCAGTAAAACGGATAGTCTCTTCAAAACTGCATTTCATATGAAAGTTCTGTGATCAGGGAATAATTACTTTTTGGCAGCGCTGTAAATCCACATCAAATGTAACCATGTGCTTGTTACTGTGCGAAAATACATCACCCACCTCCTGTAATGTCCTTCTCAGTCTTAAAAGCAGGGTTTTGACCGCTGTGCATTCCTGCTGCATCAGTCTGAGCGGAAGGCTCTCCAGCCCCGGCGGTAGAGGGTCGTCATCCTTTCCTAAACCAGGCCCCACGCTACATTCAGTGGGCAGCAGACTGGTTGGTCGACTCAGTTCCCTGGAGAAGAGGCAAAGAGAAGTAAAAAAAAGTAATAATAGCATGAATCAGCGTGAAAACAGGATCATTGACCTGGCTTCAGCTCTCCCTGCTGCTGTCCTTGTTGCCATTGGTGAGCACTGATAGTGTAGATGATACATTCTACAGTAATGTGGCGATACCAGCTGTTTTGTGGTATCCAAGTAATTCCAAAAACCCTGTGTGATATCGTACGTGACCAGTGAAAAAGGCACAGACATCGTCCAATTGTGTGACTGCGTGTGTGTGTGTGTGTGTTCAAAGAGCTCTCTCAGTAGAAGAGATGTACACAAGAAACTTTAAATACGAGGTTTACAGATAGTCCAAAAAATCTCTCTAAAAAAGGCACATTTGTAAAGCCTGATGACTAATTAGCCTCCAAAACTCTCTACAAAGTGATAACTCGTTAAAGCTTAGTCAATTTCATTCACTTTATCACAAAAAAACTCAACTTAACTACTGTTTTAATTAACTATACCATTTGAAAAATACTGTGTTAAAATTAATTGGGTTTCTTGAGCTGATTTTTGGAAGGTTGCGGGCCACCACCGTAGAGGAGTTGTTCACCCTCTTGCTCGGAGCAAAAAGTTATTAGATTTGAATTTCAGCTTTCAATTTTTCTTTACAAAGTTCTCACTGTGCATGTGGTTTTTAGAGATGCACCCTTTGCACCCTATGCCGATCCAATAAAAATCCTGACCTGCTGATTCAGATTTTGGCAGATCCCAATTTTTTTTGTCTAAAATGTTGCTAAATGTAGCAAGAAAATTGATGAGTTGCCAACAGTGACATGACTATTGTTAACTGCAAACATACAGACCTGAGCTGCTGGGCCGGTCTGCAACTCAAACCTCACGCACAGCAGAGCAGAAGAAGATAACAGTTGGTTTAAATACCTTTGCCGAGGTAGATAAAATTGATGGTTAAGATCGGTTTCTCATGTAAAAATCGGCTGATCACCGATTTCCCAAAATTAAGGAAATTGGCATTGATAAATCAGTGTATCCTTAGTGGTTTTGGTGATCAAATTGTGTATCGTACTTTGATAAATAAGTCCAAAGATGCTGGGAGTGTTATTTTCCTATGAATCATCTTACTATACCATTAAAACAAAAGACAGATACACAGAGGTGTAATGGGTGTTTAGTCGGCTGCTTTATTAAAAAGGATTGAACTTTAATTTTTTTTTAAAACATCAAACTAGAGGTATAAGAAAAGCATACCGACTGTGTACATTTCATGATGCGTTTTTTTTTTTTTTTTCACATGCACATCAAGAAACTGGTTAAAAAACAAAACAATCTAATATGCTGACGTGACCTTAATTTATGCATTAACAACTCCCAGTTAAATTGTGATACTTTGACATCAGCATACATATCTCCACTTTTTTATGACATTTTGAAAAGGTGAGCTGTGAAATACCACCTTCCTGTCTGAAAAAGCACACAGACACCCTCTGAGTTCATACTCTGCATAACAAGAGAGGGTGGAGAGGGAGTGATTGCAGTAAAAGAGGCAGTCAGTAGCACGTGGAGCTCTTTATCATCAGGCGAGCATGTTCGCTTTGACTGATGGCCATTTAGAGGAGGGTGAGAGGAGATGAGAGGCCTTCTGTCTCATTCGCCCAGAAAAATGACCAAGTAAACAGCGGCAGAGAGCGTTAAGTCAGACAATAAATTCTGCTGGAAACTCAATTTTTTAGACCAAAAGAATATCACAAAAATATCAATAACCCGAAATAATTCAGAACTGTATATTCTGAAAAGATGGAACTGCTTCGACTTGCTTTTGTCCTTACCAGATCTCCAAGTTATAACGTCTCCTTTTTCTTTAAATCTGCAACTCCTCCCAAAGCAAGCCCCACCCAACCCTGCTCCTCAGCCCTTGTCTACCAACTCTTTAGCTTCCCCTTAGCCCATTCGTCCCCCGCCCCCTCTTGTCGTGACAGCCACTCCACTGAGTTGATGCAGTATCAAAGCTTCAGGTCGCCCTCTGGGGATTCTGCTGAGCCGCTCAGACAAATGTCGAGGAAACAGGCAGCCTTTTGAGGACAGGTGAACGGTGTCTGTCAAGAGGCTGTGGGTGTTTTTGTCCCCACTCTAAAACGGTAATGTTTGTAGTGTTTTGATCCTGTTTGACATCTCTGGATAAGGTGAACTATCGGCGTGTTTTTTTTTTTTTTTTCTCAGTTGCCCCACATGCTATTCAAGAGGGATGAGTTGAGCAAAAATAAATGACAAAAGATCAGTCAGTTATTCTTCTCTCTGAGCGCTGCGTCAAATAACAGAGTGCAGCGCCAAAACAAAGTTGTTTTTTTCCCCCTTTTCTGTCAAAAGGTTTTGTATTTTGTCTTACTGCATGTGTAGGTTTCTCAGAGGGTAACACATTTACCCTTTGTCTGACTTTTACAAGGTTTTGAAGTTTTATTATTTTTTTTCTGTAAATAACACTTTAAATTCTCCTGATAAAATAAATCCAGCTACTTCATGACACTTTTTGTTAGCCGTTTTAGTGTTGTAAATTATTTACATGGGGGAAACTGTAAAAAAAGACAAGAAAAACTCATTAAATTTTTTCTTAATTCTTATTCATTGCTGCCCAGAAATTAATAATAATTTTATTGCAGCACAGTAAAACACTTAAATTAGACAACAGCTCCTGAAATGTCACTTTTTTCTAATTGTATCTCACACATCAGGTTTTATTCACACAATAATTGTTTAAACATTTGAGTTAGATTGTACGCAACATAGCAAGGATGGTTTATCGTTATTCTACGACTGAATAGTTCAAATATATTAATCTCTTTTAAGACTTTAGTGACTTAAAAATTTGTAAAGCTCAATCGTTGTTTTTTTAAAGGTAAATCTGAAGCTGTTCTCTTTGATGCGTCTGAAAACAGATTTTATTTAGGGGTGTCAAGTTAGAGGATGTTGAGTACAAACGAACAACACACTTCAGATTTCAGTGTGAAAAAGGTTTTTACAACCACACATCATTTTCCCTCACTAACACAGATAATTTGTGCTTTGTGTTCTATCACATAAAATAAAAGTGTTTCAGAATTAATGTAGCTACTTCCACCTTCTCTCACATTCCTACAAATTTTCCATTTCAAAATGCCATACTCTTTAGACTCAAATTTTCAAACTTAAGTTTTTTTTTTTCACACTTATTTTGCGACTGTATTTGAAGAGGGTACAGACGGATGGATGGACGGATGGACGGGCGGACAAATTTTGATCTGCACAAACTCATTAAGAGAACGGCAAAACTTTAAAACCAGTGGTTAATGCATAATGACAGCAGCAGCTTTGGTAAAGAAGAACATGCTGTTTGTGCGCCGTATGAGCACACTTGCATAACAGCTGCTGTCTGGGGAAAAACAAACTGGTGAAATATGGTGACTCATCTTCATGTTGGGGCCAAAACTTGCACATCACGGATATCTCAAAGACTTGGTTCCCGGTTGAAATTCCCTCCAGGAGTTTTACGCGAATCAATATTATGTTCTGTGAATCTGTGGGTGCACGTGCATCCATGCATGTGATTTTTGTGGTCTGTAGTTACAGGGAAGACAAGTTATTTTCCAGCTAAGCATGAGTTTCATCTGTGGGTAATTACCCCACACATACGAGCACGTACACACTCACACAAAGGGAAGTGCAGCAAACAGTAGAAGACAAGTCTGTTCAGTGATGATAGATGCTATACAGGCAGGGAGGCCGTTCCTCCACTCAGGGTCATCTGTCTTTTCACTGTCATGAGCTGGTAGCCAGACACTCTCACTCTATTTCACGTTTTCTATAACTCTCTCTCTCTTCCTCGCTCGCTCTCTCTGTCTTTCTCTCTTACACACACAGACACACACACACACACACACACACACACACACACATGCACACGGCCACAAATACACACACAGCACATCTGCAAAGCATGTGATTGCTGGGAATAGGACTCGGTGAGAGTAAGCAATTAAGAGATTATACAAAGTCCTAATTTGAATTGATAGATGCGTATGTTCTGTTACACCAGCTAGTGGCAGAATCTGGTACTACTTGTGCATGTCCAAGTGCAGTTAAAGTAGTGTTTCTTTTGAAGTTTTTTTTTTTTTAAATATTATTCAGAGAAAGAAGAAAGAAAAATAAAGAAATGTTTTTTTTTCTAGTGCACCAATTTTCTCTAAAAGTGTGCACCACTCTCTTTAATCTTTCATTTTTTTTGAGGACATGCATTTTCCTCTCTCTTCTCTTCATTTCCTTTTTTGTACTCTTCTATACATACAAGGTTTTTCTGCCCATTCTCTAACTTCCACTGTCCTCTCCATCCGTCTGACTCACTCCTCTCAGCAGCCATTTTTCAACTGCTGTGTTAGAAGTGATCCATTTCACCCAACCTGAAAAAGCCAATTATCTGTCTTTTTATGACTTTCAATATTTTACCAGTGTTTTATTACAAGGCTGTTGGCTCTTGGTGCTGACACCTGAACACACACACACACACACACACACACACACACACACACACACACGCGCACACACACACACACACACACACAGGCAATAAACAACACATGCACAGCAAGAAACACACACCTATATGCATATTTCCAGGTCTCGGTTTCCATAATATTCAGTTGATGAATAATGACTTCATGTCAAACAAACCGCGGGGGATTCAGGTGTGTTATCTTTAGCAGCAGTGAGAAACACTGGACTGCAACTTCGTTAGTCATCAATAAAAAAAGGACACTGTCTCATGGATGATAATTGCAAGGGACACTTAAACACTGAGGCACATTTAGAAAAGCACTCGGTCTCCCCCTGCCAAATTTTTCATCATTAAACATTACTGACAACGGCGAACACGTTTATGGGGGGGAATCCAATTTGTGTGTATGGCTGTGCTCATGTGTGAAATGCAGACATCTATGCCTGTGCAAGAGTAGTACAACCGTATAGCACGGCTATAAGAGAATGATCACCCTCATTTGTCACTCCTTCTTTCCACCTGACAGAAACGGCGCAGTCATCTGCATTCAGCACCTGAGGCTACGGATGTTTAATGCTGCCATTAAACTCATCTCCGACATAAAGTGCATCTGTGACTAAAGAGTGAGCACAAGCCGAGCTCCAGGCAGTGAATCTAATGGTGAATTCAACTCTCCAGACAGAGAGAGGAAGAAAATTTTAAACTAATGTTATATGGCAGGGTTAAATTTCTGATTAACCCTAATGTCCTCTTTGCTTTCCCATGCATTCTGCACACCGAATCAATGCGTGTTTTAAACGAGGTCCACGAAAGGCTTCCTGAGTGTTTACTTTGCTCTGGCAAAGCCTATCATCTTCAGAGACTGTCAACTTGTCTAACCACCACACTAGCCTTGAAAGAGGAAGGAAAAAAAGTTACCAAACATCGCTTCAATACAGAATTGTCCCCATTTGACAGTTAAATTGTGCTTCCCCGAGTTTCTCTGAATGTAGCATTATCCTGCTAAGATTCAGGACTCAAGCCAATCAGAGAGCTTGTTCTGTGAGTGCAGAGCAGGAAAGAAACTCCCGAGACACATCCCCCTCCCCACCCTCTTATGGGACATGCGGCAACAAGAACTGCTTTTCAAGTTCCTTGAAAATATCCTTGATGGACTTCTCGGAAGAGCGAGAATAGCTTCATCCTACGTGGAGGTCACTTAAATCTTCCAACATGTCCTCAACAAGTAACACGTGAATATTCCCATGACAAATGCTTACAACTTACTTGTTATGTGAATACGTCCGAGACGTTTCTGCAAACCTAGATTAGATTTTTAGTTAATTCAAGCCAAATTATTTATTTAGTATCGTTTATTTTTTTATATAGGATCTACTTAATAGATTAACGAAATTAAAATCCTCATTTGGATCTAATATTATCAACTACGATGTGTTTTTATGAAAAACTAACTTCATTCCAAAAAATTTTATTAGTAGATTAACTGAAGGCAATATAATGCAATAAAAATGTATTAGTTAATATGTGTTCATTTTAAAATGTAAATATTTTTAAAATGTTTGTTGATGTTTGCCTAAAACATCAACAAAGATTGATGCTATAGACAAAAACTATGTACACAATATTTTACGATTGTTCAGTTTCATACATTTTTTAAATTATTTCAGTTAACATACAATCAAAATTTTGCTGTAAATGACAGAAAATCCTCTTAAGTTCTGATATAAAATTACATGGCTCATTTGTTAGCACTATTTTCATCATCTGTTGGAGTTTCTTACTGAGAGGGATTTGTGGATTTTGACATTCTGATTGGTAACAAAACACTACAAATATAGAGGATATATGTAAAAAAAAAAAAAAAAAAAAACTTTGCTATGATGATACTACTGGTATGATGGCTCTGCATCATAACTGCAACATGAGATCCTTCCCAATCTCAACCATCATCATCTCGGATATTTGAGTGATAACCAATTTTATTTTCCTTCTAGGCTAAAGTACTCACAGTATTTCATTTTTTTCCCCCACATTTTGTTATGTTTCAGCCTCATTCCATGTTAAATTAAGTGTTTCCTACAAAATTACACACAAAAACAAATTAATTAGGAATAGAAAACCAAGAATTTTAAGGAAAGAGGCTAATTTAGTGCAAATAAAGCTGTAACATAAAGTAACTGTAAGTATTCTGGAATTTAAATGAATTGATTACTTGGCTGGTGGTTGAAAACCCTACTGCAGAAAAGTTCAGCTGTGATGCCATTCATTTTTCTCCATAAAATGCGGTGACCCAAAGAAGAAACCAGGGGGAGTTAACAGAAGAGACTTGTGCTAGTTAATATTACAACTTGTTGTTGCTTGGAGAGAACAATCTTACTGACATCCCATGTGCCACATAACATATTCTTGTTTCAGAGAATGCTGCCAAGCTATATTTTTATAAATATTTTTCTCCTGTGTGGAAGCCTTAGAGCAATATTCCAAAAAAGAGAAGTATCATTGCTTATAGCTCAAAAGGCTGGCTGTGTGTTTGTCTGGTATCCATACTTTCTGCCTCAGACATTCTGACACACGTTACTCTCTTGAGTTTACATTGTTATGCAGGCACTAAAGGATCTTCTCCTCTGTTATGTTTTAAAGATACAGTGCCCTTTTGTAATTCTTTATTAGAACTGAATCAAAAATGGCCAGAATGCCATGAGTGACAGATGCACCCAACAAACACAAAGCTGATTTTTTGTTTTTGTTTTATCTTAAATCAGTAAATTGTGTATCCAAAGGAGAAAATCATTTGGATGATGCATTTTGTTCATCTTATTTACTACTTAGTATCCCATTGTTTATTCTCAAGCACCGATAATGAAGAACCAGAATTTCAATGACAGTATAATTACATCGCAACTATGTTTGTTTAAATAAAGTGCTGCCTCATTATACTTCGGATGACCCTACAGCCATTAAAGCTAACATGTTAAAAGAAAACTATTACATCACATGTTATATATTAAAATTTCCCACATTATAAGATGCTAAATGCATAATGAGCTTTTAATTTGAGCTTGTATGTACCAAAGTCTGCAGATGGTTCCACAGTGCTGTCACTGTGAAAAACAAAAATAAAAGCATATGCACTTCAGCTTTCCATCTCCATTCTTCCTGTCACAGCAAGGCTGCCTTAGTTCCTGACAGAGACTAAAGATACTGCTTAAGATGAATCATAATTCTGATTTGTTGTTAGTTTCTTGTTGCATTGTTGTCACCACCTGCACAGAACAACAGGACTAGCGAACAAAGGTTTTCCAACTGAATCAGGGCAAAGTTATGATTTAAATTAGATTTAGCTTCTCTATTGTCACCGACTCTCCCTTCAAGAAGAAACATTATGAAATGTCTGTGCTTGAGTTATTTAGCATTTAGCATTCCAAATATAAGTCCTCCCTATATTATGATGGTAAACTCTAGATCTTCACTCATTTTGATTTTTGAGTCCGTGCAATTGTAAGAAACTTGTCAACGATAGGCTGCACAAGCTGTAATTCTAATAAAAAGCTATGAACAACATATCATAAAAGAAGGAATCAGCATTCTTAGAGTATGTTCATTCAACTGTTTTATTTTGAAGGCAAAAAAAAAAAATTAATAACATCACAAAGCTATTAATAGGATTTTATATCACAGCTCTGCATTCTGGTTTTGTAAGTTGTAAGTGGGTGTTGGTAATGTGTAAAACAAAGAATAAATAACAAAAAAGGAACAGGAGGAAAATGAAGAGTTAATAATTTGAATATAAAATTATTAACTCACTGAGAAACAGGATTAACATAAAGGAAAATCATAAAGCCCCATTAATTCCTAAACTGGAGAAAACAAGGTCACAATGAGGAAAAATGGGAGGATGAATAATAAAAACAGCCTTAGATATAATGACATCACATGTTCTGGGATAAAACTGAGCAAAAGCACTTCAAAGCATTTTCTTGGGAAGCAGGCTTCAACTCTCTGACATGACCAGTAAACAGCCTGGACCTCAATCAGACTAACAATTTATGTTGAAACAGAAATATATTGTTCTTGGCATGGCATCAGCTTGCAAACCTGATCTGTCAAGTGCCAACAACAAGACAGCTGGAATCTGATGGATGAAAGATATTGTTTCCTATTACCAAAGTCTATGGCTCAATGAATATAAGCTGTCAGAGAAACCCGAGGAGGCACACTCCCTTCCAAGGCCATTTTATCTTCTTGGTAAATAATAAATATGCAATTAAATAAAACAAGAAGACACTAGTTTATTGACATGCGATTTAAACCGAGACTTTTTTGCGTAGCATATAGCTTTAGTTGTTCATTCAGAATATTCAGGAGATATCCTTAGCTATCTCTCTTACATGCTTATTGAGGACACCTTTAACTGACAAGTCAATGCACTGGAAAACACCAACGCCATAATATATAGTTAAAATTATTCATACCCCCAGCCAAGATGGATTTAAATTTATCTTTGTTCATCTCATTTGTTTCTGATAACAATAGACATTTCCTAAAAGATACAAAGATAATGTTGAAGAATAATGGATTTGTTTTTATTTTCAATTGAAGAAAAAATACTATGTTACAGATTAAATCCAAATCTGCCAGGGATGGCCCAAATAATTTAAAAGCATAACTGATGATAAAGCTTCAACTACAGCAGCCAAGAAAGTTTGAACTTTAAATATAAATATTTTATACTTTCTAAAATTTAGAAACACAGCTTTATAGAAAATACGAGCAACAGGCCATTCGTATTGTAATCCATAAGTGTTTTGATGAAAGATATTTTATTCAGACTTTTTGAAATTTTGTGGAAAAAATGAGGGGTATTATCCCTCCCTTAAACATGGCAAAAAATGCAATGGTGCAACAAATAAGCCTTTTAAGAGCAGGATATTAAAAAGGACATATAATACATATTTGAAGCCCCGTATTTTTTATTGCACAATATTGCATGATTCAGAGTTCAAAACAAATCCTTATTTATCTCGTGCTGCCTGTTATGTGGCCCCTCAGCTCTGCTGTCGCCTGTAATATTAGCTCTGGGCTCTTAAAGCCCATAAAAGCCCATTTTCTTCTGACTGGCAGGCTTTGTGGAGGCCTGCCGAGGGGCAGCACCCAGTGCTTGTGAGCTGAGCATCATCCTCTCTGTCGTCGTAGAGCTTCTAAAACCCAACTCTAAACCTACTAAGTAACATAATTTCTTGTTCTCGACTCAAAATGGCAGCTTCACTAATCTGCATGTACACATTCATTCTCTGGCTCTTGGAATAGCAACATCTCTGTTAGAACATCTCAACCACTGTGTGACAAAATAGGGGACTAAGTTATCTGCACTCACATTTTGTGTTTTTAGATTGACTTGTTTGGAGCGGAAAAAACACTCAACAGTGTGAGAAACGTGAAATAACTCTCAATATATGACAAAAGTATAACCAAGATTCTGTCAATGTTGGCAACCCACACAGAAGACTTCTCAGCTGGTCTATTCTGCATTAAGACGACATTTTCACTAATCTCAAACTTGATCTTCAATTATTTTCCCCATCTACCATTTAAACAATGACTAACTTCAGACTGATAAGCATTAAGATATAAAATATTCCAAATATAAAAAAATGGGGAACAGTTAATATATTTTCTGTAAAGTGCATGTCGATAAAAGTAATACTAAAGACAGTAAATTATCAGAAATTTGTATGACTGCAATATTTTCTTTCATTTTTTTCACATTTACAGAGTTTAATAAGGTTTAGAAATAAATATTTGATAACAGCATCTATAAATACATAATCTGTATTTGAAGCTAAATGAGTAAATCATTCATAATGTGTCTCTTGACAGACCATGTCTTGTTTAATCTGAATAGAAAATTATATAAATGTGACAGTTAAGGCAAACATATCAATACATATAGTTTATTCTTTATGTTCTACTCAGTTCTTAACTCTTGTGGATCTATTTAAGTCCTTCCGTGGCAGAGAGTCGAGTTTTTATGGTTGTTGTGTTTAAGGGGTCACAGCGGCACTGCGAAACTGAGAAATATTCACTGTGACAAGTCTTTAAATAGTTTGCACAGAAACCGTATTCAGCAGTTTGGGGGATTTTTTTTAGAGTCAGTAAGGGCATCTAATTCAAACTTTATCACCATTTTTATTTTAAAGGAGAGTTATTGTTTCAAGTTTTTATCAACTACATGTTTCTTTTTTTTTTACTTGAATCTCAATGCAAAGGAAACCTAACCTTTCTGTACATCAGTTATAATTATTCTAGTTAATAAAATGCATGTATTTGATCTTGTCAACAATGACTATACTTTCTTATAATTACATCTTTTTCATAATATCTAAACTTTTGACAAAGATCCTGGACTATTATGGAGAAGAGGTTGTATTTTTCAGATCCTTTTTTGCACCACTGACGTACATTAAAGTAGCTCACCAAACTAACTCTTCAAGGAAAATCTTCTTTTACAAGTTATGATTGTTGCTGGGATAGTAGAATGTGTGTAATGGATAATTCCAACAAACAAAGTTACAAAACATTCAAGTTAAAGAGGAAAAGCAAGGCTCTAGAACTTAAAAATAATAATATAGAATGAGAGTACAACAATTTATCTCATTTCATAGCCTGTGTGTGCAGCTGATCCCGTGTTTCCTTCACACTGCACCAGTGTGTGGCAAAAAATCCTGAGGTGGTGAAGAACTTCAACACTGCGATTGAACGGGGAAGTTTGCGTGTTGCAACGGCGAAATACCTCGGAGGTGAAGCACGTCAAAATGCATCAACACAACGAGTCTAATATGATATTTAAAAAACAAACACTTGACGGATTTTGGCTATGCCGAGGCTCACTGCAGGAAAAAAAAGACATCCGGAGTGGCCAGACAGCAGGTAAAGCAGTGCACAGCTACCAACGTTCACCCGGAAAAGCATCATGCCGTTTCTGCCCGGCAGCGAACTCTCACAACCAACGTCGACTTACAGCTGCAGCTTGTAACTTAAATGAAAGAAAAGATTTTACTTACATATTTTAAACTTTCGCTGTCCTAACATAAGGCAGCAAGACAGATAACTTATAAAAATAATCAATCTCCTCTGCCTTGTTTCTGCAGAACTCTCTGTGTGTTCTGCAGAATTACTCCGCTCGGTCAGAAACGACCAATCAGAACCAGCATTAATCAGCTAGCCACGCTGTCAGGAAGTTTTGATTTAGTAACTCAGGATTGTTTATTTTGATGCAACCTGCATTTGACTTTGAGTGAATGTTTCCTTTTTTACTTGACGTTATTTTATATGGGCACTGTTATGAGATTTATTTGACTCGTATATAATTTAGGCTGTTGAGAACCTTACTGTTAAATATTATTTTAGTGATTGCAAGTTTTTCAGGTGTTCTGAAAAACACCTGAAGGATTAAGTTATCTGTGCTCACAGCCTGTATTGTGCCTGTAAGTATTTTGCATGTTTTATGTAGAATTAGGTGAATTTATTGCCAGATCATTTTTCCATTTTGTCAGATAACATAGTAGCACTTATTATACCTAACGCAAGACATCAACAGCCGATCCAGATGATCGGCAGTGATCAGCGATCAGCAGTGATCGGCCCTAATGGATCAGAATCGGAATCAGCAGCAAAAAGCCTGATTGGAGCATCCCTAATTTCTATGTGTGCCAGATTAGAACAACACGTATCCACTTTGAGCAAGGAAGGTGATGGGACAGAAACAACGAGTCTTAAAAGAGACATGCATGGCAGCAGATGTAAACATGGCAGAGCTTTCATTAGACTGAATAGTCCCGACTTTTACTCTAAAGCATCTTGAGAACCAAATGCTGCTGAGCTGAAAAAAGGGATTTCTAGACGTGCTGTAAGATTATGAAAACAAGTTTCCCAAGGTAAAATATGCCAAGGTCAAGAAAACAAACAAAATAACCAACACATATTGATTAAATTATAATGTAAAGTCCCCAGACTCAGTGAAAGCCAGAGTCATGTCACCTCTTGTTGGATAAAGAAATTCTGCATCATTATAAACTAGCGAAGTGAACACAGAGGGAGGGAAATCTACTCTTTGTTCCAAAACTTCCTCCTTAAACTGCATGTGTCTTTTTGTCGGCAAATCGTGCAGCAGTGTTTATCTGTGCCCTGTACTACTCCAGGACTCAGTGGGATTTTTCCTTTATCTGTTTTTAAGTTGCACATATGCAATGTTATGTGACTGAGAATAGAGGGAAGCATATGGATTATTTGTGTTGACCTCACTGTTTCACCTGTTAAATCAGGTAGGGTCTTACAACACCACAGCTGGTATATTCTATACTAAATATTAACATTAAAACCAATTTGCTCATTAGTTTATGACTACATGAGGCAGTTCTATAATCTCATTACAGATAATGAGATCTAACAGGGACGCTGAAAGTATTATACAAAGGACTGGGCATGGGCCAGTTATAGATAAAGATTGGGATGGGCAATATAGATTGTGTGCCATTTATTGCAATGACAATAAAAAGGACGAGAAAGTCTACTTTTAAAATAAATCTTCATCCTATTATGACAGAAATCTATTACTGCTTACAGTAACATGTTTACCAAAAACAACAACAAAGACAAATCTCAAAATTCCCCTATAACTGCACTGTATTCGTCACCTTTTGAAAAGTAATCGCT